>NC_136267.1:67723812-67783812 GCF_964187855.1 Myxine glutinosa
GTGACCATCGGGTTCTTGGTCACCTCTCTTACCAAGGCCCTTCTCCCCCGATTGCTCAGTTTGGCCGGGCAGCCAGCTCTAGAAAGAGTCCTGGTTGTTCCAAACTTCTTCCATTTAAGAATTATGGAGGCCACTGTGCTCTTGGGAACCTTCAATACAGCAGAGATTTTTTTGTCGGCTTCCCCAGATCTGTGCCTCGACACAATCCTGTCTCTGGGCTCTGCAGGCAGTTCCATCGACCTCATGGCTTGGTTTTTGCTCTGATACACATTGTCAGCTGTGAGACCTTATATAGACAGGTGTGTGCCTTTCCAAATCATGTCCAATCAATTGAATTTACCACAGGTGGACTCCAATCAAGGTGTAGAAACATCTCAAACATGATCAAGAAAATGGGAGGCACCTGAGCTAAATTTCAAGTGTCATAGCAAAGGGTCTGAATACTTATGTCAATGTGATATTTCAGGTTTTTCTTTTTAATAAATTTGTAAAACTTTCTAAAATCCTGTTTTCTCTTTGTCATTATGGGGTATGGAGTTTGGATTGATGAGGGAAAAAATGAATTTAAACGATTTCAGCATGAGGCTGCAACATACCAAAATGTGAAAAAAGTGAAGGGGTCTGAATACACTATACATACATACATACATACATACATACATACATACATACATACATACATACTGTACATACATACTGTACATACATATACATACTGTACATACATATACAGTCACGTGAAAAAGTAAGTACACCCCATGTAAAGTTTTGACTTTTTCAACATATTTCAACATACAGCTATTTGATCTTCATTTCAACACTATTGATAGACAAAGGTGATATTGTAGCGGTTACCTTATTCGCATGTCACGGTTAACTTATTCGCATGACGCGGTTAACTTATTCGCATGTGACGGTTACCTTATGTTTGGTCATAATCCACGTGCACGGGCCTGTGGGGCTTTTGGTTGTGTGGAAGTGATGCACGCCCTCCGAAGATGGGTTTGGCTTTATAAAAGCTGTACCACTTCCGTTCGCGTTTAGAGTTCTGCAGTTCGAGCTTTCGAAATAAAGACTCTTTTGTTTTAACAAACGCGTTGTGGCCTACCTCTTTGGCAAGCAAGTTGTGTGTGCGCAGAACCACACTAAACTGGTGACCCCGGCTGCCCCCGAACGGATTCGGGGGCTGCAAACGAACACGGCAAGCGCGCCCTGGCCAAGGAAGCCACCTAAACTCTCCCGAACGGATGCGGGCGCGGTTTTGAACGCAGTTTCGATCGAACTGCCGGAGTTTCGGAAACGACGAGCGGCCATGTGGTTCGCGCACCGCGCTAGGGCTCCTCGTCTACGACCAGAGGGGCGAGCCTGCTCCAGGACCCTCCGAAGGAACGCAGTTACGAGATGTGGGTGGCACTGCTGCTCATCTCTTGCGCGCGCACTGACGTTGGCGGCACGGCTGCTTCATTACCTTCGCGCGCACTGCTGCTCGCAACTCGCGAAAACTCTACAGCTACAGCTCGCGTGTCAAAAGCTGCAACTCGCGCAACTACTACTCCTACTCTGCATCCCCGGGAGGCCCGCGAGGAACCTCGGCAGCCTCCCCCGAGGCCTTCACCAGCCCCTCGGTTGGCTCAACCCATTTTCGCGCACACCGAGGCTGAGCACTGCTCGAGCCTTCTTGGCACGAGCGCGCCCGCGAACTGCAACCTCGGGAGGCCCGCGAGGAACCTCGGCAGCCTCCCCCGAGGCCTTGACCAGCCCCTCAGTCGGCTCAACCCCACGGCGGCGTTTTTTCACGCATACCCGGGCCGAGCACTGCTCGAGCCTTCTCGGCACTGCCGAGCACGCCTGCGAACTACGAACATGCCCATGGGAGTGCATTCTGGGGGGGCGCATGTAGCGGTTACCTTATTCGCATGTCGCGGTTAACTTATTCGCATGTCGCGGTTAACTTATTCGCATGTGACGGTTACCTTATGTTTGGTCATAATCCACGTGCACGGGCCTGTGGGGCTTTTGGTTGTGTGGAAGTGACGCACGCGCGGTTGTGGAGCCACGCCCTCCGAAGAGGGTTTTGGCTTTATAAAAGCTGTACCACTTCCGTTCGCGTTTAGAGTGCTGGAGATTTCTGTACGAATAAACGAGCTTCGAACCCTACGAAATGGCCTCGTCCTCTCGCCTTCTGCGACTCCTAAAATATAATAGAACAAATATCATAAAACATTTACATTTTGTTGTCCATTGTATAATTTAAATAAACATAAATGCAAATTTCGCATGTGGAAAAAGTAAGTACGCCCCTTCATTTATCACTCTATCAAATACCTAAAATTAGAATCAGGTGCACCAGGTCAGGTGCAAATGATTAGAACATCGTCAGAGAGGATCTTGGAGGTACCTGTCTTATTTAAACCTCAGATATTTAGTTTGGTTTGCTCTTTGTTTTTGAAGTGTGTGGCGTCACCATGCCGAGATCAAAAGAGCTCTCTGAGGCCTTCAGAAAGAAGGTTATAGATGCGTACGAGTCTGGGAAGGGATTTAAAAAGATCTCCAAACAATTTGAAATCAATCAGTCGACTGTCCGGAAGATCATCTACAAGTGGAGAAGATTCCAAACAACTGCCAACTTGTTCAGGCCAGGCCGCCCCAGCAAGTTAAGCCCGAGAGCAGACCGCAAGATGCTGAAAGAAGTCTCTAAGAACCACAGAATGTCATCACGGGACCTACAGGTAGCTTTGCCACTGTTGATGTCAAAGTGCACGAGTCTACCATTAGAAAGAGGCTGCACAAATTTGATCTACATGGGAGGTGTGCCAGGAGGAAACCTTTGTTGTCCAGGAAGAACATCAGGGCAAGACTAAAGTTTGCCAATGAACACCTGGCCAAAGACGAGCACTTTGGGAACAATGTGATCTGGGCAGATGAGTCAAAGGTAGAGCTATTTGGCCACAGTACCAAAAGACATGTTTGGCGAAAACCAAAGACAGCATTTGACCACAAGAACCTGATACCAACTATAAAGCATGGTGGTGGAAATATTATGGGTTTGGACAGCTTTGCTGCATCAGGGCCTGGGCAGCTCACCATCATAGAATCCACTATGAATTCTTCATTGTTCCAGAGAGTGCTTGAGGATAATGTGAGGCCATCTGTCAGAAAGTTGAAGCTCAACCGAGGGTGGACCTTTCAACATGACAATGACCCGAAACATACCAGTAAATCCACCAAGGAATGGCTGAAAAGAAAGATATGGAGGGTTCTGGAATGGCCAAGTCAAAGCCCGGATCTAAATCCCATCGAGATGTTGTGGGGGGATTTGAAACGAGCTGTGCATGCAATAAACCCCTCAAACATCGCACAGCTGAAAGAACTCTGCATGGAGGAGTGGGCAAAAATGTATCCCAGTCGATGTCAGAGACTGGTAGACAGTTATAAGAAACGCCGACTTGAGGTTGTTTCGGCCAAGGGGGCAATACCACCTATTCGAGCCAAGGGTGTACTTACTTTTTCCACATGCGAAATTTGCATTTATGTTTATTGAAATTACACAATGGACTACAAAATGTAAATGTTTCATGATATTTGTTATATTATATCACCTTTATCTATCAATATTGTTGAAATGAAGATGAAATAGCTGTATGTTGAAATATGTTGAAAAAGTCAAAACTTTACATGGGGGTGGACTTACTTTTTCACGTGACTGTACATACTGTGTATGTATGTATGTATGTACGTATGTATGTACATACAAACCACGTATGTACATGCATACATTTATACATACATACACACATACATACACATATACATACAAACATTCATACTGTACATACATATACATTCTGGACATAAATACATATATACTGTACATACATACATACATACATACATACTGTACATACACACATACATACATACATACATACATACACACATTCATACTGTACATACACACATACATACATACATACATACATACACACATTCATACTGTACATACATATACATACTGTACGTACATACATATATACTGTACATACATACACACGTACATACATACATACATACATACTGTACATACACACATACATACATACATACATACATACTGTACATACACACATACATACATACATACACACATTCATACTGTACATACATATACATACTGTACGTACATACATATATACTGTACATACATACACACATACATACATACATACATACTGTACATACACACATACATACATACATACATACATACATACATACTGTACATACACACATACATACATACATACACACATTCATACTGTACATACATATACATACTGTACGTACATACATATATACTGTACATACATACACATACTGTACGCACATACATATATACTGTACATACATACACACATACATACATACATACATACATACTGTACATACACACATACATACATACATACATACATACACACATTCATACTGTACATACATATACATACTGTACGTACATACATATATTCTGTACATACATACACACATACATACATATATACTGTACACACACACATACATACATATATACTGTACATACATACATACTGTACACGCATACATGTATACTGTACATACATACATATATACTGTACATACATACATACTATGCACACATACAAACTGCACATACATATATACATACTTTACATACATATATACTGTACATATATACATACATACATATATACTGTACATGCATACACAATGTACACACATACATGTATACTGTACATACATACATACATACATACTGTACATACATGCATACATACATGCTGTACATACATACATACTGCACATACATATGTACATACTGTACATACATATATACTGTACATACATACATACATACATACATACTGCACATACATATATACATACTGTACATACATATATACTGTACATATATACATACATACATATATACATGATTTGAGAATAGAACCCTGAAAACCGTGCTTGACTTTGGTTTGAGTGCATATGATTTAAAAGCATTTAGGATTCTCCGCTATTCCCATCATGGCTAATGAACGCAGTGATCTGAAACATGCTCCTAGATTGCCCCAAATGAAAATCTGATATTTGAAATACGTTTTTTATTTTCCATGGCCAGACATTTTAACCTTATATTATATTCATTGCTATATTTCACAACATTTTGCCCCATCGTCTTGATCAGGAAATGGTGCATGAAATTAAAGATAGGCGTTGAAAATTTGACCTGTGCTGGAAAAGGTTTTACTTATCCGAGTGCAGTACCAACATCGTCATCGCCACCAGCGTACGGAAATGGCCTAAGCAATGTGTGCAGGAAACCATGGTATTGAAGGAACTGCGCTCCAACGCGAGTCGAAAGAATTGACGCGACCAAAGACGGAATTCGTCCGAGTTGCTTTATTGAAACAAAACAGCTCAGGTATTCTGACAAGCCCGTTTATCGGGCAGCAATATATATACACATTTATGTCGGGAAGTTTGCCCGGCAAAAGCGATACCGGGCATGCCCGGGTGTCAAGGGCGAGCCTTGGAAAGGCGAGTCTGGACCTGCCCGGGCGTGTTTGGCTGCGGCCTGGCAAGTCGAGGCTGGGCGTGCCCGGGCGCTCTGGGCGAGCCCTGGAAAGGCGATAGCGGGCATGCCCGGACGCTCTGGGCGAGCCCTGGAAAGGCGATAGCGGGCATGCCCGGACGCTCTGGGCGAGCCCTGAAAAGGCGAGAGCGGGCATGCCCAGATGCTCTGGGCGAGCCCTGGAAAGGCGAGAGCGGGCATGCCCGGGAAAGACGAGACCGGGCGTGCCCGGGAGGTTCGGGCGTGCCCGGGAACAGTGAGTCCGGGCATGCCCGGGAGAGGCGCGTCTGGCCGTGTTCTGGCCGGTGCAAGGCGATTGTGTGCATCCAGCGGTAACCGCAACACACGCCCCTCCAGAATCGACCTGCACCGGCAGGGTCAATTTAAGGGGGGTCCGGATGACCCGGCCGAAGCGACCCCTGGAGGGTCGTGGGGAGGTGTCCGACGTGGTGGTGGGTGGTCGAGCGGGGAGAACTGTGGACGGGGGGCGGCCTCGCCGCGGAGGAAGGGCCAACCGTGGTGGTCGGTCGACGTCCATGTGCGCCGGTTTGAGGCGGTCCACAGAAATCCGGTCCGGCCGGCCGCCGAAGTCGACGATGAAAGACTTGTCGCCCCGTTGCAGGACCCGGAAGGGCCCGTCGTACGGCGGCCGGAGTGGCCCCCAGTGCGCGTCATGACGCACAAAGACGTACTCCGCTGTGTGAAGCGCCGGGGGGACGTAGGACTGAGGGCCACCGTGGCGGGACGTCGGCACGGGGGCAAATCGTCGGGCGGCCTCCTGGAGGTCCGAGCGCTGGCGAGCGGCGGACCAGGGACTGGTAGCGTCGGGCACGAATTCGCCCGGGACGCGGAGCGGCTGGCTGTAGACGAGCTCGGCGGCGGACACCTGGAGGTCTTCCTTGGGGGCCGTGCGAAGGCCCAAAAGGACCCACGGCAGCCGGTCGGCCCAACCGTCGTCCTGAAGGCCGGCCATGAGTGCGGCCTTCATGGAGCGGTGAAACCGCTCGCACAACCCGTTGGCTTGGGGGTGGTAGGCCGTGGTGCGGTGCAGCGTGACCCCCAACGAAAGGGCGACCGCGCCCCAAAGCTCAGACGTGAACTGTGGGCCGCGGTCGGACGAGATGTCCGCTGGTGCGCCAAAGCGCGCGACCCAGGTGGCGATGAACGCCTGCGCCACGTCGGCGGTGGTGGTGGAGGCGAGGGGCACAGCCTCCGGCCACCTGGTGGTCCTGTCCACCATGGTGAGCAGGTGGCTGAACCCCTGCGAGGGGGGCAGGGGACCCACCAGGTCCACGTGGACGTGGTCAAAACGCCGTTCAGGCACGGCGAAAGGTGCCAGCGGGGCCTGGGTGTGGCGGTGGACCTTGCCCCGCTGGCAGGCCGTGCAGGCATTGGTCCAGTCGCGGATGTTTCGTCGAAGGCTGTGCCAGACGAAACGCGCCGACACCAGCTTCTGAGAAGCTTTCCGGCCCGGGTGAGAAAGGCCGTGGATGGAGGCGAAGATGCGGCGCTGCCAGGAAACGGGCACAATGGGGCGAGGCTGGCCCTGGGAGACGTCGCAGAGCAGGACGGTGCCCGCGAAGGGAATGTCGGCCAGGCGGAGGCCCGTGTCCACCGCACGGAGTGCCTGCACCGAGGCGTCGGTGGTCTGGTCGGCCGCCATGAGCGCGAAGTCCACGCCGAGGTGGACCGTGTTCGCGCTGGCCCGAGAAAGACAGTCGGCCACGGCGTTGTCTTTGCCGGCGACGTGCCGGATGTGCGTGGTGAACTCCGACACGGCGGAGAGGTGGCGCTGCTGGCGGGCCGACCACGGCTCTGTGACCTTAGCCATTGCGAAGACCAACAGCTTGTGGTCGACGAAAGCCGTGAACGGGCGGCCCTCCAGGAGGTGTCGGAAATGGCGAACGGCCAGGAATAGCCCGAGCAGCTCGTGGTCGAACATGCTGTAGTTTAACTCGTTCGGCCGGAGTTGCCGGCTGAAAAAAGCGAGTGGCTGCCAAACCCCGTCCACCCATTGCTCATGGACGGCGCCCACCGCGTAGTTGGAGGCGTCCGTAGTGAGGGCGATGGGCGCGTTGAGTACCGGGTGAGCCAGCAGTGTTGCGTCGGCGAGGGCCCGTTTGGCGCGAAGGCCGCGTCCATGGCCGCGGACCAAACAATGTCATGCTTGGCCGGCTTGCCCCGGAGGGCCTCGTAAAGGGGCTGCATGAGCTGAGCAGCGCGGGGCACGAATCGGTGATAAAAATTCACCATGCCGAGGAACTCTTGGAGGGCCTTGATGGAACGGGGATGCGGGAACGTGGTGATGGCCTCGACCTTGGTCGGCAGCGGCACGGCCCCGGTCTTGGTGATGCGGTGGCCCAAAAAGTCAACGGTTGTCGCGCCGAAGTGGCATTTGACCGGGTTGACAATTAAGCCGTGCTCGCTGAGGCGACCGAACAGTGTTCGGAGGTGGAGGAGGTGCTCGGCGCGGGACGTGCTGGCGACGAGGATATCGTCCAGATAGACGAAAAGAAACGGCAGGTCGCGCAGCACGCCGTCCATCAAGTGCTGGAACGCCTGGGCCGCGTTCTTGAGGCCAAACGGCATCCACAAAAATTCGAACAGGCCGAACGGCGTGATGACGGCCGTCTTCGGGACGTCGGCCGCCCGGACAGGTACCTGGTGGTAGCCCCGTATCAGGTCAATTTTCGAAAAGATGACCCGTCCCGCCAAACGGGCGGAAAAGTCCTGAATATGCGGGATCGTGTACCTGTCGGGGGTGGTAGCGTCGTTGAGACGGCGGTAGTCGCCACACGGGCGCCATCCACCCCCCGGCTTTGGCACGATGTGCAGTGGCGAGGCCCACGCGCTATCGGAGCGCCGCACGATGCCGAGGTGCTCCAACGCGTCTGTTACATATTTATGTGAATGTATGTGGATTACCATTCAGGTCTTTGCTTATCCATGTGTAGTATATTAAGGGTGGTTGTGATTGGAGGGTCAGGAGCCCTTCTGAACCAGTGGCCGGAAACGGAAGTGACCGGAAACGGAAGAAGAAAAGACACGAGGAGAAAAAAGGACGGTTATTCTTCTTCCTCGCCCCGCTCCGACAAAAGGTGGGATCGACCTTGCGCTGCGTGAAACAGCGGCGTTCCGAAGCCTGTCTGGCGAGAGGAATTACCGGAACGTGTACCGGCCCGGTGGAGACGTCAAGTTGACGTGGGGCCGTGCATCGAACCCGCGTCTGGCCTCGTGCGCGGCACCGTCCAAACAGACACGTGCGGGTCGCACGTTGGGGCCTAACGCGCCTTGCCAGCGGCGTGGGGTTTGGCTGGCTTTACCGTATCCGCTTCGTGTGGCCACGAGGGGCTGCAGCCACGGTGCCTGGTACGATACCTGCCCGGTGGAAACACGTCCACCCGGGATTCGTTCTACCGCCCGAGTGCGGTGACGGCGACCGTCATCTTGGTCAGGAGGGGCCCAGAGACATTGTGCGAGACCGAGACCAAAAGGGTGTCGTGAGTACTCACCGGGACACACGTATATAAGATGGCCATCTTACTCATAGGAAAGTGCTTGTGAATTGGGAATTGTTGACGGTTGTATATGGTTGATTGCTCGGGGAAAATCTCCGTGGTTGTGTCATTGCAATTGTATGGTCATTCCCATTGAAATATATCCTTGAACGTCAGTTGTCTCCTGGGGTGAAATTCATATGGATTGCGTGGCGAGAGCGCATATTTAATACAGCTTTCTGGCGAAGTTCCTCTCACGGTCCGGGGGTCACCGAGACCAGGTATTCACCGAGGGGACCACGTAACAGAATTGGGGGCTCGTCCAAATTACGATTTGCGGTTTCGCAATTGGGATTGGGTCTACGTCCGGGATTTAAAATTGTATAAAATAATAAAATAATAATTTTTTATTAATTAAAAATTATTAATTAATTATTAATTGGTAATTTTTTTTTTTGAGAAATTGGGGTAAAGTCTTGGGTGAAGGTTAACAGGTGTTAACGATAGGCACCATGGCGTTTGTGGCACAGAACTTTGGGATAACCCCGAGTGAGGCACAGTTCCGAGCGTTGCTAAAGTCGGACCTCTTGAAATTGGCCAAACATTTTAACTTGGAGGTCCGAACTAATTTGAGGAAGGCAGAGTTGCAGGCCACGGTGATACAATCTATGGTGGGATTAGGAACATGGGACGAGTTAGCCTGGGAGTGGCTACCCGAAGAACCAGAAGGCGTTGAGCTCCGGAAACTGGAGTTGCAATTACGGAGCCAGGAACGGATTAAAGAAGAAGAAAGGAAAGCAGAAAAGGAAAGAGCAGAAGAAGAAAGGAAAGCAGAAAAGGAAAGAGCAGAAGAAGAAAGGAAAGCAGAAAAGGAAAGAGCAGAAGAAGAAAGGAAAGCAGAAAAGGAAAGAGCAGAAGAAGAAAGGAAAGCAGAAGAGAGGAGGGAAGAGAAACAAGCAGAGGAAAGAAGAGCTGCAAGGGACCTCGAAGCAGAGGAGAGAAAAGCGGAAAGGGAATTAAAGGAACGTGACATGGAGCTTCAGCAAGAAATCAAATTCAAGGAGCTGGAGTTAATGAGAGAACGGGGAGAGGCACCACCCTTGCTGATGGGGTCGACACCTAACCAGAAAACCTGGGATGTGGGCAGACATGTGAGGCTGGTTCCACCGTTCAGTGAAAAAGAAGTCGGGAAATTTTTTCCACACTTTGAGAAAGTGGCTCGACAATTAAACTGGCCGGAGGAGGCCTGGACCATACTCGTGCAAAGTGTGCTGGTGGGGAAAGCTCAGGAAATTTATTCGGCGCTACCAATGGACCAATGTGCAGATTATGAGGTACTGAAGACGCACATCCTCAAAGCGTATGAGTTGGTTCCGGAAGCTTACAGGCAAAAATTCAGGAATGCCAGGAAGAGGGAGAGTGAGACCCATGTGGAGTTTGCCAGAGTGAAAGAAAACATGTTTGATCGGTGGTGTGAGTCAAAAGGAGTCGGGAAAGACTTCGAGACATTGCGGGATTTGATCCTGGTGGAGGAATTCCAGCAGTGTGTCCACGAGGACATCAAAGTGTACCTGCAGGAAAAGAAGGTACCAAAGTTGTGGGACGCAGCCACCATGGCAGATGATTATGCCTTAACCCACCGAATAGGGGTCCACGAACCTAACTCCTCGCCTAGATCTCCGCAGGGGAGGTGGGGAACAGCAGGTGCGGAGAACGACCATACATGGCGGCGGCCTCGAGATGATTATGGGGACAACTATGATACCCCACCTGTTCGAAATCAGAGGGATGCGGGCCCAAGACAAACTTATAGTTCGGGGGGCCCGAGGCAGACCACGAGTTTTTCCTCCGGGCCTACTTGCGCTTTTTGCAAGAAACCTGGACACTTGATGTCCAGTTGTTACCGCATGAAAAGCGAAGACCCAGAGCGGAGTCCGACTACTACGACTCCAAACGCAATGGCCATTGTGAGAAATCGCCATCAAAAGGGTTACCAACCATTTATTTCAGAGGGGTTTGTGTCACGGGATGGAGCCTCGACTAACCGGAAACCGGTTAGGATATTGAGGGACACAGGGGCACATCAATCTTTAATGCTTGAAGGCATTTTGCCATGGTCCGAGGAGACGGCAACGGGGGATAGTGTTCGTTTACAGGGGATCGGGGGCGGTGTTAGTGCTCCCCTTCATGTCATCCATTTGGAGTCCGATTTGGTGTCAGGACCGGTCACCGTCGGTTTACAAGCCACGCTTCCTGTAGAGGGTGTATCTGTGGTTATCGGGAATGATTTGGCCGGGGGTCAAGTTTATGGTAACCTGAGGGTTGGTAAAGAGCCCAGCAGGGAAAATAACGCCACACCAGCTCGGGATGGCAACAAAAGTGCCAAGTTATTTGTAGGGGGACTGAACTTCAAAACAGAGGAAGAAGTTCTGACCTCTGTCTTCAACAGATATGGGCCGCTGGTGGAAGTGCGGTTGGTAAGAGACTGGGAAACGCAACAGTCAAGAGGGTTCGGCTTTGTCACGTTTGCCAGCACAAAAGACGCCAGAGAGGCAGAGAAGAATTGGAATGGCAAGGATTTGGAGGGTCGGACCATAACAGTAAGGAAGACATTTCGTAGGCGTCGAGAGGTCTACAGGAGAGAACAACTGGGCGGTAGTTTTGGTGGTGGCCGCAATCAATATTATTATGTAGGCTCCCGGAGTTACGGCCGCTCCCGAAGGAAGGATGGGCAAAGTAGTGGCCGAAAAGGAGACCGCTATTCATGGGACTACAGGGACAAGTGGTCCCACCCTAATTATTAGGGAAGTTCTGAGAAGTTGAAGCACTGAATGCGGCGGCGCCGCCGAGCCAAGATTCCTACACGGATTAACCGTGAACGCCGTTCCTAAAGGCGTCCATGTAGTGAACTTTCATGCACGGACTAACCGTGAACTCCACGTTCCTCAAGGCGCCCATGTAGAGAACTTTCCTGCACGGACTAACCGTGAACTCCACGTTCCTAAAGGCATCCATGTAGTGAATACCCGGCTTGGCCTCCCAGAAAAAGTGCTATCGAGTGGCTTAACTTTGGATCTTTGATCAACCCCTTAACCTTCATTCACAAGAAACTGGCGGTCAAAGTCAGAGGGTCATGAGATGGAGTTTGATTTGGCAGGGACAATGTCGTTGCTGGTGCTTAGTCCAGAGTGAGTAATCTGGAGGGGTTGTGGTGAAATTTTGGTTGCTTTATTTTTAAGTGATAACTGTGCCCGGGGGCAACTGATAATGTGGGGGGGTTGAATTATCTGGTTTGTTTCTCCAAATTGGCCGGCAAAGAAAGTTTTCACTGGGTTCAAACTTTCTTTCTTGAAGGGGGGGAGTGTTACATATTTATGTGAATGTATGTGGATTACCATTCAGGTCTTTGCTTATCCGTGTGTAGTATATTAAGGGTGGTTGTGATTGGAGGGTCAGGAGCCCTTCTGAACCAGTGGCCGGAAACGGAAGTGACCGGAAACGGAAGAAGAAAAGACACGAGGAGAAAAAAGGACGGTTATTCTTCTTCCTCGCCCCGCTCCGACAAAAGGTGGGATCGACCTTGCGCTGCGTGAAACAGCGGCGTTCCGAAGCCTGTCTGGCGAGAGGAATTACCGGAACGTGTACCGGCCCGGTGGAGACGTCAAGTTGACGTGGGGCCGTGCATCGAACCCGCGTCTGGCCTCGTGCGCGGCACCGTCCAAACAGACGCGTGCGGGTCGCACGTTGGGGCCTAACGCGCCTTGCCAGCGGCGTGGGGTTTGGCTGGCTTTACCGTATCCGCTTCGCGTGGCCACGAGGGGCTGCAGCCACGGTGCCTGGTACGATACCTGCCCGGTGGAAACACGTCCACCCGGGATTCGTTCTACCGCCCGAGTGCGGTGACGGCGACCGTCATCTTGGTCAGGAGGGGCCCAGAGACATTGTGCGAGACCGAGACCAAAAGGGTGTCGTGAGTACTCACCGGGACACACGTATATAAGATGGCCATCTTACTCATAGGAAAGTGCTTGTGAATTGGGAATTGTTGACGGTTGTATATGGTTGATTGCTCGGGGAAAATCTCCGTGGTTGTGTCATTGCAATTGTATGGTCATTCCCATTGAAATATATCCTTGAACGTCAGTTGTCTCCTGGGGTGAAATTCATATGGATTGCGTGGCGAGAGCGCATATTTAATACAGCTTTCTGGCGAAGTTCCTCTCACGGTCCGGGGGTCACCGAGACCAGGTATTCACCGAGGGGACCACGTAACAGCGTCGAACTCGGCCTTCGCCACGGCGAGCTTTGCCGGGTCGAGGCGGCGGGTCCTGGCGTAGACCGGCGGGCCTGTAGTGGGTATGTGGTGCTCGATCCCGTGCCGCACCGCGACGGCCGAAAACGTCGGCCGCGTGAGGGCCGGGAATTCCGCGAGCAGGCGAGCGAACTCGTTCGCTGCCGGGAGGGCGCACGCCAGTTCGGTCGGCGCGGAGCTGCTCATCGTGCACGCCAGGGAGCTGAAGGTCTCGGCGTTGACAAGGCGACGACGTTTGACGTCGACCAGCAGCCCATGCGCGCAGAGGAAGTCGGCGCCCAGCAAAGCCATGGGGACGCAGGTGGTCACAAAAGTCCATTGAAAACGCTGGCTGCCGAAGCAGAGGGTGATGACGCATGGGCCGAAAGTGCGTATGGCCGAGCCATTAGCAGCGACCAAAGAGGGGCCGCAAACGGCGTCCCGCCTGTCCTGCTCGGAGGCGGGTATGACGCTCAGTTGGGCGCCGGTGTCACACAGGAAACGCCGCCCAGACGCTTTGTCCCGAATAAACAGCAAGTTGCCCGAGTGGCCGGCGCTCATGGCTGGGAATGAATGCCGGCCCGGCCGTTTCCCGACCTGCCGAAAGTGCACGGGGGCCGGCACGTCCGAGCCTTGTGTCCGAACCTGGCGTGGTAATAACACCATGCACGGTCAGGTGGAGGCCCCGGCCGTCGTGTCGGAAGCGGGTGGTGCGGCGTGGCGGCCGCCAGTTGCACCGGCAGTTCGGCCTCCAACCGCGCAGGGCGCTCGGGCGTCGTGGGCGTCGCCTCGGACGGCGGCGGTCTCCAGGTAACCACGCCAATGTGCTGGCCCGCCGAGGAGATCTTATCGGCTTCCCTGGCGAGGGCGCGGGAATCCGTGATCAACGTGCCAGCCAGGGCGAGGCGTACCGGGTGAGGCAGCTGGCGAAGGAACAGCTCACGAAACAGAAAATCCGGAGAGTGCTCACCGAGCAACGAGAGCATATAGTCCATGCGCTCTGACGGGCGCGTGTCGCCGAGCTCGGGCAGACGCGAGCAGGCGCCGTGCGCGTGCTGCCGGTGAGAGGGCGAAAGCGTCAAGGAGGAGTGTCTTCAGCGCGTCATATTTGTCAGCAGCCGGCGGGTGCTAGAGGAGGCTCAAGGCGCGGGCCGCGGTGGCGGAACCGAGCGCCGCCACAACATGGTGGAAGCGGGTGTCGTCCCCGGTGATGCCTCGCAGGGCGAACTGAGAGTCCGCCTGAGCGAACCAAACAGCCGCGTGAGCCTCCCAGAAGGTAGGCAGTTTAAGCGTCACTGCCGTATCCATGTCGGTAGGTCACCAATGAAGGAACTGCGCTCCAACGCGAGTCGAAAGAATTGACGCGACCAAAGACGGAATTCGTCCGAGTTGCTTTATTGAAACAAAACAGCTCAGGTATTCTGACAAGCCCGTTTATCGGGCAGCAATATATATACACATTTATGTCGGGAAGTTTGCCCGGCAAAAGCTATACCGGGCATGCCCGGGTGTCAAGGGCGAGCCTTGGAAAGGGGAGTCTGGACCTGCCCGGGCGTGTTTGGCTGCGGCCTGGCAAGTCGAGGCTGGGCGTGCCCGGGCGCTCTGGGCGAGCCCTGGAAAGGCGATAGCGGGCATGCCCGGACGCTCTGGGCGAGCCCTGGAAAGGCGATAGCGGGCATGCCCGGACGCTCTGGGCGAGCCCTGAAAAGGCGAGAGCGGGCATGCACGGACGCTCTGGGCAAGCCCTGGAAAGGCGAGAGCGGGCATGCCCAGGAAAGACGAGACCGGGCGTGCCCGGGAGGTTCGGGCGTGCCCGGGAACAGTGAGTCCGGGCATGCCCGGGAGAGGCGCGTCTGGCCGTGTTCTGGCCGGTGCAAGGCGATTGTGTGCATCCAGTGGTAACCGCTACAGTATACTGTATATAAAGTGTACACTGAAGGAGCTGCGCTCCAACGCGAGTCGAAAGAATTGACGCGACCAAAGACGGAATTCGTCCGAGTTGCTTTATTGAAACAAAACAGCTCAGGTATTCTGAAAAGCCCGTTTATCGGGCAGCAATATATATACACATTTATGCCGGGGCGTTTGCCCGGGAAAACCGAGGCCGGGCATGCCCGGGTGTCAAGGGCGAGTCCTGGAAAGACGAGTCTGGACATGCCCGGGCGTCCTGGACGCGGCCTGGCAAGTGGAGGCTGGGCGTGCCCGAGCGCTCTGGGCGAGCCCTGGAAAGGCGAGAGCGGGCATGCCCGGACGCTCTGGGCGAGCCCTGGAAAGGCGAGTCTGGACATGCCCGGGCGTCCTGGACGTGGCCTGGCAAGTCGAGGCTGGGCATGCCCGGGCGCTCTGGGCGAGCCCTGGAAAGGCGAGAGCGGGCATGCCCGGGAAAGACGAGACCGGGCGTGCCCGGGAACAGCGAGTCCGGGCATGCCCAGGAGAGGCGCGTCTGGGCCCGTCCGGACGAGCCCGGCATGGCGATCGCGCCCTGGCCGCGTCCTGGCAGGTGCAAGGCAATTGTGTGCATTCAGCGGGGACCGCTACAACACCAGTAAAGTCGGGTGTGGGCTTGTAGGGTAGGTTAGAGGTAGAGGACTTACCTTTGAGCTGTCTACCCTGGGTTTGAATCTCAAACCAGGTATTAACTGTCACCCTGGTGTTTTCCATGCAGGAAGATGCTTCAATGTGTGTGCAGTCCATCGAGAGGACATCAAGCCAGGTGCCCCATCTGCCAGGCCAGCACCGGTTGCTCCCAGGGTGTATTTCGTGAGAAATACTTGAGTTATCTCCTGCACTTCCAACAAACCACATATTTCACCCTAGAGTACTGGATAGCCAGTGCTCTGATCTTCTAGAATCTAAAATATTCCTAAAAAGCAGGTTATACTGTTTGCCATCTCAGAGTGTGCTTGCTGTGTGAGGACTGCAACATTTCCTCCCACACTAAAATCAAATTCATACACCCAGATGTCCGCAGGTCACACGCAACTGTCAACGACCGTCTTCACCGACGAAGGGAACTATTTACACATGAGATGCTTTTTATATTTAACATGTGTTTTACTTCAAATTTAACTATAGCTTGGAATCAATGTTTTTACCATGCCTCCACCCCCGGAGGTGGCTGGAGGCATTATGTTTTCGGGTTGTCCGTCCTTTCGTCCGTCCGTCCGTACGTCCGTCTGTCCGTCCGTTCGGGCTAAATCTCATTTTTTCTGAGCAACCATATGCCGATTAGGACGAAACTTTCAGGGAGGGAGTGACACCCATGCAGAATGTTTTTCTGATAATTGTGACGTCATAGGTCACGTGGTATGGACGAAACTTTCAGGGTAGGAGTGACACCCATGCAGAATGTTTTTCTGATAATTGTGATGTCATAGGTCACGTGGTATGGCAGCCATCTTGGATTAAACGCAAGTAATTTTAAAATTATTTCTCGGAAACCGCTGAATGGAAAAATTTTAAACTTGGCACATTGTCAAGTACTTCCAATAGGGAACAAAAGCATAATGATGACATCATAGGTGAAGTGGTATACCAGTCAAAAATGTTTTAATCGAATTCCTTGTCCTAAAAATCTGAAATTGCATGCACATGATCTATGACCCATTTGTATTGAAATATTAAATTTATGACATCATAGGTCACATGGTTTGGCAGCCATATTGGATTACCTTTTTCTTTAACTTCTCTCCTGTAGGGATGTGTTTACAGCGTTCTCATCCCAGGCTATTCACAAGTCGCTGTACCGATTGTTCCCCGTGGAAAGGCTGTTATAGAATCAATAACTTGCTTTCGACGTCTGGGAGCAAGAGAGGAAAAGCAGACAGACCAAAAAAAAAAAAGAAGAAGAAGAGTAAAAATTAAAACATTTTAAAAGCTACGATATGTACAGTACCGGTAATGGCCGAGGCATCAAACCAAGACCATCAAAGGCAACATCATCATAAGGCTGAATGGCTTTTAGAGGCTGCGACCGAGATATATTACCGAAAAACAGAGGCCGTCTCGTGCGAATATGCAACAAAGTCGCTGAGTTATAGGACAAATTTAACTTAATTACAGCATAACATTATCACGGCTTCGGCAAAGAAAGCAATTTGGAATATCTTGCGCAAACTGTTCCAGATACGGCAGTTAATGTGCAGGATGCATCGGCGTGTGGAAATAGGTTCAACCTCGTAACCCCTGGGCGAGCTCCTGATGTGTTAGCAACCTTCCTAAGCCTTCCCCGGTGCATTGAAAAGGAAAGCCATTTCCTCCGCAAGCAACCGGAAACCTGGGCTCGCACACGTGCTCCCAAATGCTGCAGGCGTGTGCCTTTGATGTCCCTTTAAATCGCACTTAAGGGGAGCGCGCCTATTCCTATCTATTACGGGCGTGCGCTCTGCATTTCCAATGTGCCGTGGAGCTTTGTAAATGCTGCACTTTCTCTTGTCAATCCCAATACCCCCCCCGTCTTTTTGCGAGGCGGTACGTTTTTACACCGGTGCTGAGTGGTAAACACGACCGATGCTCCAAACAGGCAGTTCACCCTAAATCGATGGCGTTGCTGGTGTTCCACCATTACCACCACCGTCCCCTCGCTGCCCTAAACGAGATTTTCGTTTATTTATTTATTTATTTCAACAATACTGATATCTCAAAAAATTACCAACACCTGTGTACTTCATCTCTTGTGTCCTTCCTTCCCTTGCTCTCATTCTTTGTCGAGTCCCGTTATTTCTCCAAGACTCCGTCTATTTTATCCTTCAATCCTGACGTTGGTGTCTCCCCCTCTAAATCCCCCTCGAAGGTCTACTGTTGGTTTTGTTATATTACGTCCTGATCTGTTCTACGTTCTAGCTCTTCCATGAGCCTCGACACTGTGTGCAGAATCCGTCGTAGGTTACCCCTACCCCACCCCAAAACATTTCAACAATTCTTCAAGGGAACAAACTAAATACTCTCCTCCCCATAACAACTGTATATTAATCATTTTGAAGTTACCATACCCACTCCCCCCCCCTCCCCATCCCCTCTCCTCACCCCACACACATGCATTTCTACAATTTATGTTCCAGTACAAAGTAAACTACTACGGCGAACGTACAAAACAACCGCACAAAGTTCCAAACAACACTATCCCCCCCTGCCCCAAACAACCTTTCTAGTTTATCAAGATACTCACTCCCCTCCCTGCTGCCACCCTACACATACATTTCTACAATTTATGTTCCAGTACAAAGTAACCTACTGTGTCTAACCTACAAAAACAACCCTATAAGTTCCAAACAACAGTATCTCCCCCCACTCCATTCCCCAAAAAACCTCGATAATTTATCAAGATACTCACTCCCCTCCCTGTTCCCACCACACACACACACACATTTCTACAATTCCTTAAGCTTCCGCACTCACCCTGCCCCACACAAACATCTCTATAATCTTCCTAGGTAATATACGACACCACAAACAACCTTACAAAGTTCCAAACAACAGCATGACCCCCACCCCCCCTCCCTTCCCCCCAAAAATTATATCATTTTATCAAGATACTCTAACCCCCCACCCCCTCCCACACCAAAAAAATTATATCATTTTATCAAGATACTCTAACCCCCCACCCCCTCCCACACCAAAGCATGTCTCCAATTATTCAAGCTACAGTACCCCTTTCTCCTCCTAAACATCCCTATAGTTTACCAAGTAACCGTAACCCCCCCCCTACCCCCCAATTCCAATCCAATCACCTCCACAGTTTAATCAGGTATTACTAGATACCTCCCTCCCTTTCCAAGCCATTATTTTCAGGTATTTAACTGAAATTGTGCACATCGGCTTCCCTATGAAAAAAGGCTTTCCTCTTTTGTTCCATAATGTCATGAGATTTTCACAAACCTGGAAAAAATGCAAAGATAAAAATTCCTAATTGGCACAACACTAATGTCAATAATTGCTCGCTAATTGCAGAAGTATGAAGTTTCGATCAGAACAATTGAAGTTACATCATTAGGATGCTGTTCGCTTATACATTATTCATGAGTTTACACTCTAATCTATGTCTCGATTGAGATGTGAGCAGAAACCGAGCCGACTGAAATCAGCAAAAATGTCCGGTGTAATTAGTGGACAAATTGGACTAATGCGGTGGATTTGGTGGAAGTTTGGATGAGATTTGTAAATGTTCAATAATTCCTCGTGTGCTGTTAGTAGAGTGGAGGGGGGAGGTGAAGGTGTAGTGGTGTAGTTTAGTATTCTGATTCATAAGAAGTGGATTTTGTGGGAAATCAAACTTGTTTTCTGGCAACATCAAGAGGAAATCCAACTTGGATGACAGAGGTTGGATTATGGATTGGAGGGAGATGTATCAACAGTCTAAGAAGGTATGATGATGACATCACTCTGTTGGCAGAAAGTAAAGAGGACTTGATGAAACTACTGCAAACAGTGAAGAAGGAAAGTGAAAAAGATGGTCTTTATTTAAACCTAAAAAAGACTAAAACAAGTACAGATACATTCAAAGTACACCGCCCCCATGACATATAATTAAATATCCTACAGCGCGGCATTGCCAGGGCGCCTCCGGAACAGAAATGTCGGGATTGATGAATATCTGGAAAGACAAAGATGTGACACAACAAGCCAGGATGAGGCTGCTCGTGGTGGTTCATATGCAGCATGTGACTGCTGGTTGCATCGTTTTCTGAGGGAACAGCTCTAGCTGTACTGCTGATCCAGTGCCCTTAGGTTAACTGTCTGCCGGTACTCATTTTGCCAACCTCAGAAGGATGACAGGCTGAGTCAATCCACCTGGTGTTAATGGAACGGGTGGCAGGGCTCAAACTCAGGACCCTGAGATCTCAAGTCAACCACCTTAACCGTTAAGCCAACACCAGGCTTAGAGAAGGCTGATGAATGCTCTACTATCTCCAGTTGGATGTACCGATGTGAGTTAAGGACAGTGAAGAAGAAAGGAAGATTGAAAGTTTTGAAATGTGGTGTTGGAGACGAATATTAAAAATTCAAAGGACTGCAAGAAGAACAAACAAATCAGTGGTTGAAGAAATTACATCATGGACATTAAAAGTGCCGACGCCAAAACAAAAACTGTCATGCTTTGAACACATCATACGTGCAGAAAAGGAAAGTCTGAATAAATCAACAATGCTGGGTATGTTTGACGGAATAAGAGGAAGAGGCACACCTTGTAAGTGCTGGATGGATGGAGGAATGGAAAAGCTTTGGGAAGCAGTGCGGGATAGGGATGTTTGGAGAAATCTGATCATGAATGTCACCAGAAGTCGGATTCAACGTGATGGAACTGCATAACCTTATGGGAATTCGTTTTTTTGGAAGTCAGGATCAGGATATCTTAAAGGTAAGCACTCTCACCTTTGAGTTGTCCGAATCGTGAGACAAATATAAACAGTCACCCTGTTCTTTTGGATGCAAGACGAGGCATCAACATGCGAGATGTTCCTCTGAAGGACGTAAAGCCGGATGAACCATCTTTCAGCACTTCAACTTGAACAATTTCCAAATTCCCACTCAAATCACCTTCAGTTGAACCTCAACTGCCTGGCCAACTGGTTCCTAAACTGGGCCATGAACATTCTCTGGCCAATCTCACAACGGAATAATTGGAGTGACAAAAGAAGAAGTAGTAGTAGTAGTAGTAGTTGTTATTAATAGGTTTCATGGAGCTGTAAACCCATAATCTCCCTTAACTAAAGGAGGAGATGGGAAAACTCATATTGCATCATTGGTGGTGTGGAATCTGTCCATTGTACAATTAGTTTCCTTTAGATTGACCCAAACTGGGGATCCATGCATTCTCTGTGGGAAGCCAAACTTGAGGAAACACATATCAAGCATGATATCCGTTAATTGGCAGCGAACATTCTACTTGGCTGGCAATAGTACGATCCGTGGACATGAAAGGTCAGCCAATTTATGACAACACTGTGCAGAGAAAACTCCAAAAACTTGTCTCTCAAGGCCCATCCAAGTATGGAAAGTTTTGTGCTTTTTAGCAAGGAGAACCATGCAAGCAGCTGTGAGCTAATCACATTATCTGCACAGTGCAGCACCTCCGAGGCATGGCATGGCAAGGAGCAGATTACATTATCAGGAGCCATCACTGTGACTCTAGCCACTGAAAGAGACGCAAAATAAGATTAATCCAGCAGTGAGCAGTTAATTAAACGTGAAACTGCCCTTCACCACCTGGCCATAACCTTGAGGATAATCCATCTCAAGAAGTCGTGCCTGGACTGAATCAATTTTTTTTTCTCAATGAGAAGGAGGTAAGATCTTCGAGTTGACACAAAGTAACACTTGCATTATCTCCAGCTGGTCTGATTTAATAGGGCTGGTAACAGGTGAGTTGAAGATGGCGGAATATATTTAAAGTCTGCTGAGTTTTGGAGTGTTAAGTGGTTGCTTTAATGAGGAGGGTCTTCCTGGTCCTTAAATTCACTCAAGGGCGTCTTTAATTCCTGAAGAATAGCATCCCGTGCTACTTTTAATAAGCTGATCATGGTTATTAAAACACTAAATGGAAACTTAATTGAGAGATCAAAATTTTGCTACAGGCAGCAAACTATCTATCCTTTAAAAAAAAAACCCATAAAACTTTTTAATGAATAGTTTACCCTTTCAACAAAAATTTGATGTTAAAGGTGGGCATAGGCTGTCCAGCACGCTGCCGTATGTAACTCTCGAGGATGCCACGAGAGTGAAACGTCGCGCGAGAATATGACGTCAATTTGCCAGGACAAAGCATACAAGAAAACAGTGGGTTAGGCATACCTGTGTGAATGAGCAGGGAAAGGTAAAGGCCAAAAGCTTCTTCCAAGCTACAAAATTTCCAGGAAATAGATCAGTGTTAGCAATGATAAATCAACATTTTATAGAAACTGGGACACAAAAAGGTAACTTAAAAATATATATATATTTTATGTTCTTCCTCAAAATCCCTTGATATGGAGTGAGGCTGACTGGTACTGAGCTGGTACACTGCTCTATCCACAACCTTCCTCCACTACCCTCTATCACCAGCTATCTCCCTCCATTCTCTATCCGCTTCCACCTTTCTGACAGCCCTCTTCACCTAATCCTGTCAGCTTAAACACAGGTCTACCCCTTTTCCACCTGCCTCACTCTTTCAACACATCTGCTGTCTTTGGAAGTCTATACTCCTTCATCCAAACCAGGTACCCTTCCCACTTCAGCTGGCTCTTTAACAATCTCCGCATCAAGATAATCTGCACACCGATGTCCTCCCTCAGTTCGTACATCCTCCTTCGATCCACCCAATTATTTTAACTCCCATAATACTTCTGATCCAGTTGTTCTTGCAGATCCACAGCCTCTGCTGTTGCTGCTGTGCCAGTGCCAGTCTCCAAACTGTACAGGTATGCTGGCATTACACATGACCTCAGGACTTTCCCTTTCAACTTCCTCACTGTCTTCCTGTCTATCATAAAATCCTCCATGCATTTGGATCCAATTGTATACTCCTTGTTCCTCTCCTTCTGAACAATCATCACCAGCCACCGTTACACCTATATACACAAATCTATTTCCCTTCATTACCTCCTTCCCTTCTAACCTGATGTTCACTTTCGCTCTTTGCTGTCTGACTACATTACCTATGTCTTCTCTCAGCTCATCTTCATTCGATGCTTCTCAAATGTCCCCTTCCACTCTTCCAGCACTTCTGCCATCTCCTGCTCACTCTCCGCTAATATTGCCAGATTGTTCGCATACCATAACTTCCTAAAAATGTCTTACTACAGGTGAATGGTTTAACTTTATTATTTTACCATCTTCATTCAAACCAGACTCGGTGGTGTAACGGTTAGAGCGTCCGCTCTGAGTGAACGAGCTCAGTGGTTCAAACCCAACCGAGTCTTACCAAAAACTTTAAAAAATGGCTTGTGCTGCTTCCTTGCTTGACGCTCAATATTTAAAATGAAAAAGCACAGGAAATCCCTCATTGGTTGGCATCCATGTGGAGGAGGAAATTCCTCCTGAGGAAATGCCCCCCTGAGGAAATGCCCCCCTGAGGAAATGCCCCCCTGAGGAAATGCCCCCCTGAGGAAATGCCCCCCTGAGTGTGGTGTGTGGCGGCGCCATTGTTGTGACGTCCCTGGCACCCAGAGTGTCCCAGGAAGTGACAGCACTTCCCTCAAGCTCAGTGGCTGTGTTAAGTGTTTGTCAATGTGTGTGAGTGTCAGCTCCATTACGAACCTTAAATGATGTATAAAAAAAAACATTCGAACACTGTAAATAGGCCAAACCCTCTCTGGATGTGTACATGAGATCCTGTGATACATGTGAAAAGAGTAGGTCATTGTGTGCTGCCACCTTAACCAAATTTTACGAGTGGTTAGCTTTTTAATTGGCACTGTCTGCAGTGCTTCAAGTGTCATGATCTAGATATGGCACACACATGATTACCCAAATGGCCTTTACCTGTTCTTTCATTGCTTGTGCAAAAGTAGTTTCGTTATGCTTTTCTCTTCCTATTATATTTTTAACGTGAATTTTACATGAATATATTTCTGGTGGAATGAATATCTGCCTGATATTCTGGTGGAAATATTACATTTTCTTCGACACATTATAAGTGCATGAACGTGTGAGGATGCGGATGAATGATATTCTTCACCACGGTGTGACTATTGAGTGAATCATCTGGTGCACATTGGCCGTCTGACCAACCTTGTGTCGAAACCAATGAATGAAGTGGCACGAGGGAAATGTGGAGTGGAGGGCAACGTATAAAGGATGCGTGGCCACAGAGAGCAAGATTGTCCTTATAGGCGGTTTGAATACTTGACTGGTCAAAGCTTGGGGCCACTATTAAAATTGGTTAAATAAAGATGGAATTTGAGTTCAAACTTAAGGGGCAGCAGCAAATCAAACACGTGCAGTTCCATCAGTGTTTAATAATCTCGGTAAATATCAAAGGCTAATATCTTCATTAAAACACAATAAATAATCCAAATGGTACAGATGGCTCCTTTTCTCTTTGCTTGCATGGCTCTAAACTGGAGTTAACCCTTGCCTTACCGCTGTATGCGGGGGGTTCTTGGTTCTGCTAGCTGAGTACACGGTAGGCCTATCGACTGTAGATATTGTGTCATACATACACGTTTGTGGTGCTCTTAATTCTCAAAATTATTGATCATTTGATGGATTATTCAATTGATGGGAAACTTGTTAATATTGTCTTCTTAAAAGTGTTAGTCACACTTTTGGCCATAAGAACGATCAGCAAAATTTTAATTTATCAAATTAAGGAGAAGAACATAAGGACTCCAACATCAAATAAATGTTTAATATTCAGAAAGATACAATAATACAAGAATAACAGCCTCTTTATTTTAAACAAGTTCAAAATCTCAACCACACATTGTAATTCTGAGAGAAACCGTTTTGCCTAAAACTATTGTGCGATGGGATAAAAAAAATTGGTGACATCAATGACAAAATGCTGTGAAAACATTGTAAAATTGGTGAGGATGTCAGATCAAGCCCCAATCATAGCGATTGCTGTACGATGTGGAAACAAGTGTCATTTGCTACATAGACATGCCATGATCTTTCCTGGGAAAAACACATTTCAAATCTGGCCTCCAAAGCCAATCGCCGACTGGGCATCCTCCGTCGTGCGAAGTCCTTCCTTGGCACACCTGAGCTCCAAACCACATACAAGGCCTTCATCCGCAGCTCAATGGAATACTGCCCACCCCTCTGGGCCGGTGCTCCTGCCTCACACCTAGCTCGTCTTCACGCTGTTGAAACCAAAGCGTTAATAATCATTGGAATCTCCCGCGATGAAGCCAACTCCGAGGGCCTTTCACTTACTCACCGCAGGCAGGTTGGTGGTCTTTCTGTCTTTTACAGACTCCTCTCCGGCCTTGCTCCCCCAACTCTCTCTGGGCTCTGTCCCCAAAATATTCCTACAGGTCGCACAAGATCTGCCTGCAACCCTCTTATGGTTAAACTGCCAAAATCAAGACTCTCTGCTCACCTTCACTCCTTCATTCCTCTTTTATTCTGCCTCTGGAACAAACTCCCTCACTCTCTTCAATCTCACTCCTCCCTCCAGGTCTTTAAAACAGCTGTTCACCACCATCTCTTGTCTTCCCCCATCCAAAACCTTGATCTTTTATACCCCCGCTAATTTCACCCCAAATCCACTTTTTTGAAATACCAACTTCTTTCCTGGAAGTCCTTGGTGTCCTTGTGTTTTATACTTCTCCCACTCCCCCCCCCCCCCTTTCCACGCCTCCTCCCCCCAAGCCCTCTCCCTCCCACAGATCTCCCGATGTCCCTGCTCTCAAATGTTGTGTTTGTGCTTCCCCTTCTCTCCCCATCTTGTCTACCGCTACCCTTATTATATGTTTAGTGTGTCTGTTTGATTTTTTCTGTGATAAATGTTAGCTCTTTCACGAGCCTCGATCCCTTCTTTTTCAAAAAAAAAAAAGACCTATTGTCTTCAGCCCCACAAATCACAACCAGGCGGCATCATAGTTGTTGTTGGCGATCGGGAGTTAAAATGAAGCCGATTCCTCCATTCTCTGACCAACTAGAACGCTGTGACGATACCCTCACGACAACCTCATGACTGCACCTGCAGAAGGGCCTCTCACAGTGCAAAGATGCCAACGTTAAATTCCGCCACCAAGCAGATGAAAAGTGAAGCTGCCGACTAGTTTCATCCTTATTTGGGCTCGTCAGGGCAACATATTGCTGTTCCCTCCACTTAGTGACTTTGAAGCCTTTAAGCTGTTATAATGGTTAATGATACACCCCTAAATATGATTGGTAAGGATGGCAGTTCAAGCCCGATCACAACTATTGCTGCATGATCTGTAAACAAGAAGTGGCATCTGTCACATATGGACACAAAAGTATTCACCGCCCCCTTCAAAGTTTTCACACTGTGATGCAACCTGAGCTTATTTCATGGTGCTTTCAAATAAAACTAAACATGTAGAGTCTTCCCAAACTACTCCAAAGTGTTAAAGCTGAAAAATGCAGATAAAATGTGAGTTAGATTAACAGATTTCTCAGTTGCATAGGTATTCAAACTCTTTGCCTAATTAACTCTAATTCACTTAAGGATCAAATTATTTGTTTGAAAGGTAACGCACATTTCAGACCTCGGCATAACATGAGAGTGTGGTCCTGTCGTCCTTTATTCCAGGTTGAAACACACAAACCTCGGCCGTCGAGTCTCGTGAACGGGCATGGTCAAGTACTTTGCAAAGCGCCGCCACATGTCCCGAAACTCGAATTACAAGTTGTACACGTTCTGCTCTGCAAAAACTCGCCCGTGTTCTCTGAAGAGAATCAGCGCACAACCGGTTTAACCAGTTCTTCTGGTGGACTCTCCCATTCCACCTTGCGTATGGGGGAGGGGGGGGGGGGAAGGGGAAAATGGACTGCTCCAAGTTGAGGGGGAAACAAACTGGTGCTATAATTGGCATTTGATCCCAACACAACAGGCACTCTCAACTTCCTTGCTTCAACCGGGCTATTGGCCAGTCACAAACTACAAGGAATCCATGATTATGGAAAGTATGATTTAAGACAGTGATGGAAATCTCCGTGTACCCATGGTAAGGAATTTCAGATCCCTGGGAAGCAGAGATTTGGATAAGTGAAGACACATCTACCAGCTGACAATCTTCAGCTAAATACTCCCTAAAGAATTGATTGGTTGTCGTTGACACTTCTGCTCCCGTATCAATTAAGCATGTAGCGTCTATTTTACCAAATTTCACGTCAATCTGTGGACATTCTCCGATTGCTTTCCTTAAAATTGAGCCCTCTCCTGAGATAGCCTCGCCCACCACCTGGCTCTTGGTGGAAGGCTTAACTAGTTTAACTCCTTGGAAAAAAGATGCTGGATAGGGTGACTGTTTCCGCTGTCTGGGTCCGTCGTGGCTGTGGACAGTCTCGTCTGAAATGTTCAGTACCATTGCAATTCCAACAATTTATTGTGTTACCTCTAGGACATGACTGGCCTGAGGGCCTGGTTTGAAAGGAGGACAACAGGGACTGAATCTGTGCTTGCTGTGTAGCGATCTGCTCGGATTGTTTCTTCAGCATGGCGCTCATGTCTGTGTTTGCATCAATGGTCATTTCCCTGATTAGCCTCTGCTGGTCTTGGGGGTTCTTCTCCTTGCATATGACCTTGATGAGATTATCACATGCATCAAAACAAGAAAGTACAGGCCTGTCACAGATAAGCCTTCTCAGCTCCCTCTGGATGTTCTCATCACTCACTGCTTCAGCCAGACGATGTTTCAGTTGACTTTTCCTGGCTGGTTTGAAGGAGGGATCAAGCAGGCTGATGCGGTCAAAAAGGTTATCAAGTTCTAATGATACAGACACAATGTCCTCTCCTTCGGACTGTTTGTACCCATATAATTTCTGCTGCAGCTCTGGTAGACTACTACTATCACCAAACACCCTCGTCAGGATTTTACAAATCAAATTGGGACTCTTCTGGACATCCTGATCTCTTCCAAGTATCTCTCTACGGGCCTTTCCAGACAGATGTTCCATCAGGAATGCTGCCTGCTCACTATCATTGTGGCATCTAGATGCCATAGCCATCTGTGCATCTTCTATCCAATCTTCAGTGAATGGATCACCTGGTTTTTCAGGTCTTCCCCCAAACCTTTCCAGCTTCCTTCCTGAAGCTAGGTAGAGCACGCTGGATGGGATACTTCTTCCCTTTCCTACTTTTCCAACATTCATTTCTTGACATTCTGACTCTTTCCATTTCTTTCTTCTGTACTTTCACAGCTTTCATCCACACAATGGGTGACATTTAGTACACTGACACACTCCTACGAGCCCAGCACACCTACAATATATGTAACCCGGTTGTCACCACCGCCTCACCTCATAGCACCTCACAAGATTCCCGCCAGCCATGCAGTCCATCAACGTTGGCCAGAAAACATCCAACAACTCCACATGACCGGGGCACTGATGGAGCAGAGGAGGAGACCAGAGAGGTGTATGGGGGAGGTGAGCCTAAACTGCTGAGCAATGCAATGGGTGACTGCAGCTTCAACTGGGATTGTGAGAGGGTATCGAGGCATGTAAAAGACCCCACACGACTTACTTCTTTCTCACCACAATTGCTCACCCCTCTCCCCACACTCTTTCTTTTTTCAGGTGTCTGGAGTCATTCAATGTAAGGGAGGTAGGTAATTGTTGTGGGGGCATACAGGGGTGTGTATATCATGTGGGGGATAGGAGGGAATGTATATGTACCTGAACATTTATTAGTATTGCTTGCCTTTACTTTCCTAAATTTTGCTGCAATTTTCCCACTTGAATTCCCCAACCCCAGTTCCACAATATATATATATATATATATATATATATATATATATATATATATATATATATATATATATATATATATATATATTTATATATATATATATATATATATATATATATATATATATATATATATATATATATATATATATATATATATATTGTTACTGATCGCGGTTTAGGATGTTGTTTGCCGAGCGAAGGCTCCGCGACCGAACAGTTGTTCCCCGACTCACCCGATTCACCCAGAACTTTGGCCGTATCGCACCGCAGCTGCCCAATCTGGAAAAGACTAAAACGACGAAATGTAAAGAGGAAAAGGAATAAGACGAGAAGACGGACAGAAGAGTAATTGGATTTATTATACACACAAGCAAAAAGAAAGCAGTCACGTTTATTTACAACACATAAGACGCAGGTGACACAGTGCAAATACTAGCTTATACAGACTTAATTAAATACGCAGGGACAAGACACACAGAACAAACTCACGTACACAAGAAGGGTGGAAAGGCAGGAGGTGGATGGCTGGAGGGAGAGGAAAGTCCAAGGGGGTCCTGCAGCACGATCGGCGCGTTTAGCAGCCGCCGTTCCTTCGCGGCCCTGCTCAAAACCGCCGTCCAGGCCCCAAGCGGCTGTTGGGTGTTGTTGCTGCTGTGGCCGCCGCTTGCTTTGCCAGGACTCGTCTGACTCGTCTGGTCCAAACCCTCAACTCAACAACACTCTTGCACGTCTCCCTGTCCAACCACTCTTTCTCTCTTGGTCCAACCACTCTTTCTCTTTCTTGGTCCAACCACTCTTTCTCTCTCTTGGTCCACTCACTCCTCACCACCGACCACTCAACGCAACCAACGCGCGCGCCTTTATAGCGCCTCCGGCGATCAAGCCGCCGGCCTTCAGGACACGCCCATCGGTGTGCTCACCTCGGCCCTGGTTGGTCACGCGACCCTCTGGCTCCGCCCTTGATGACGACGGGCGGGCACGCCCCTCTTCCCCGACCCAAGCACATGTTCAATGGTGGTTTTGGAGGGGATGTAATTGGCAATCGAGGCTTGGCAATGACGAAAGGGGATGTGAAAGGAAATGGAGATTTTGGGGATGGGAATGAAAGGGGATCTATTCTCTTTCACTGGTGCAATGGAGTACTTCAATTAATGGGAGACACAGCCTTACCCTAAAACACAGAATAAGATATAACTATCGAACAGGGGTATTCTATTATTGGCTGACGTGTATGCTTGTGGACTAATTATGGGATGCCCTTTCACCTTTACACAGCTCCGGAGGCAGGGGGCACAGAATAAACAATAATAATAATAATAAAGCACACAATCAAAAAAATACAGTCCTCATATCCGCAACACTGCACCCTCCTCCTCTTAGGCACGTCGCAGGCCTACAACTTTTATTTAGTGTGACACGTAGGTGTAGTTCCCTCTACTTTTAACCTGACCCTGAGTGCGACAGTTTTAAAACATAAATAAATGTGTCCCGCTGCTCCATTGCACCCTGCCTAACAGACTTACGCCCACAGTTAACCGAATTGCGGAATGGTCTTCAAACTATACACTGACGGTGGGGAGCATTATTTACAATGACGCTATTTTTATTTACAAAACTAACCCAGGACCTGTGATTGTTCTTTCTGGGGGGGGAGACAGTCTGCTCTGCATCAATGCACCATGAAAGCACCCAAAAACGCACCAATACACACCCAAGCACCAATCGGTGCAGTCACCATTGTTCAAGAATAAAAAATAAATCAACAACCCCTAACCCTGCAGGTGATCTCTTGCTCTTCGGCTCCCTCTGCTGGTTATTATTATTTGTTCTTCCAGATGTTGTCATTCCTTTGCTTTGCTTACTGGCGGCCTATTTGTATTAAAACTTGCACCCAATGTGTCCATTTTTATTTATTTTATTTATGGCCCACAGGGCCGACTACGTGTGGTTCACCTGTGGGGCATTGGTGCCCTGTGGCCAAGGTCCGCCAGCAAGATGTCGGGCCCTCATGGCCGGTTCCAGCAGAGGGGCCATGCCCCAACCCATGGGGTCCATAAGTGGTGCTTGGCCACGGACATGTGGTCCATAATGTGGTGCATCGATGCAGACAGCTGGTTCTGGGAATTCCGGGCGCACAATGGATGACTCACGCACGCTCCCCTCGGCACCCAATGGCGCACAGGTCATGTGGGAGACAAAAGAGACAATTGAGCGAGGGGTAAGGTCACAAGGGTACACATCAATAAGGCAATGCAAGGCGAAATGCGCACGGAGGGCGAAGTGAGAAAGCTCGTCCCTACCGTACGTCACCCCCCTGTCACCTACACTACCCTTGCCCTTACCCCATATTTACAAAATCTACCCATTTACAAATTCGTCACTACTGTCACGTCTTCCCCATATTTCTCCTATACTAAATTGGTCTCCACAATCCCTCTACTTCAAAATTTGCCATCACCAAATTCATCATCAATTCTCATAAGGAGGAAGAGATGGAACATCAAAGCACAATGTCACACCCACGTCATGATGCGTCTCACAATCCAAACATTTGCATCATAAAAAATAATCAAAACATGGCATGGTGTGGAGTACCTGTCACCTCAGGTGAGTGGATGCAGATGGTGCGAGGAGACTTCATCCTAACTACTTTCTAAATGACATTAACACACTTTACACTACCCGGGGTCTTTCCCCGCCAATCCATTGGCCAACTTACACTATGGGTTCTAAAAACCAATTCCCATTGACCAAACTGTGGTGCTTCTCAATTTGGGGTCTCACTCCCCCGATTCATCTCCCGGTGCCCTTGCACAATTTCTGGGCTGTGACGTGTAGCTCTCCCAGCAGGTCTACCCACCTGCACACCTCCACCACTGCAGTTGCCACCCGAGCTTACCTAGCTCCTCACCCTAACCTAACTAACTGGGGAAAGCCCCTCCTGGCTCTGTCACCCCACTCGGTGCCCTCTGGCACTGGGCTACCCGGGTCCGTCCTCCGGGTCCTCGGGCCCCATCCACAACAACTACTACCGGCTCCCAGAGCCCACCTGCGGCCTCACCTGGCCGACATCCTCACAGTGGTGGAGTGCCCAAACCAACTACACACACTAACAGGCTACACGCCCAGCCATTTCCACAACACTAATGCACCCATCCAAAGACCATTCTTTCACCCGCACCACAGATGCCAATATCCAACCACAATTTACCTGTACCCTCTACCTAACACTTACACTACCCGCCCCGGGTATCCGTGATGGGGGTCCACTCTTCCCCCATTCACACCTTCGCACCATCCACTCCACTCCACAATTTCCACCATACTCACTCCACGACCATCCATTCCAATACTCCATACCATTTATTCCATACACCTGTCCTCCATTCACCTGTCGTTGCACACCTGTGCAATCATACCTGGTGCCACCTGCACCCTCCTCCTCTTCCTGGACCAGTTGGTCAACACAACACACATCACCATCACTCACTCATACACTGCTCCACACACCTGTTCAGTTGCACACCTGTGCAATCACACCTGTTCAATCACACCTGTTCAATCTTCAAACACACGGCATCATCTCAGCTAACTACTCCCCTCTGAAACTTGCGCTTCCCAGTCGTCCCTTTAAACTATTGCGCTCCCACGTCATTATCATCCACGCTAATCTACCTGCGTCCCCACTACAGGTATCCTTGTCACTAACTAACCTTAACGTCACCTAATGTCATCTTCTAGGGCCCTACACACAATATCCTAACCCACCCGGGCTAGTTTTCACTGCCATCAACCCCATAAGCTAGTGCGCATTTGCCCCCCCTCCGTGAGGGATGGTGGATTTGCCATCCCACCACATCGGGGGTCTTTCACTATAAATTTTGTTCGTCCAAATTCAATAAATCAAAAATTTGCCAATCACTCTACCAATCATCAAATTTTGCTTTTTTCTAATTTCGGGGCCAAAACACTATCCTCATCACCCGTCTACTTATTAGATCCTCTCGGTGCGCCAATTCCTTTCTAAAGCTCGGCTTCGTACAGCCGAGCAATGAATGCGGGTTGTTTTGTGCCAGCGGCTGGATACGTCCCGCATTCGGGGCAGGGACGGGGGCTTACCCGGGCCGAGATCCCACGCACCACCTCGGCGTGGAGCCATCCAATGTCCCGATCTCGACCTGCCGGCATGTCTCAACAAAAAGTGGTCGCCATGACGACCCTTCCTATCGAGCTGCCCGCTCCGCCTAGTGGAGCACGGACGCGGCCGTTCCAAGCGAGGCCCAGCGTGGATCGCGTACGGCGGTCCTTTCGAACCCGCCGTGGCTCGGATCCCCGCTGGTTCTCGCGGCACGCGAAGCCCGGCACGCACCGAGGGCCCGATTCGGCTAAAAGTCGCTCTAACCGCTAACCCGGTTACCGTCGATGCCTCACCTGCATGCTTACATGCATACGCTACCCCTTTCTTGCTCATACCTCCAGCTGTTCCCATGCTCCTCGTACCTTTCCTTACACACCTCGGTACACTCATTCCGCTCACAGACTTGGTCACACACCTGACCACCGAACACCTTGGCACACATTCGTCGCTCGCACACCTCACCAACACACCTCTTCGCGCCCCCTCCTCGGTCACCTCCTCTGTGACAATCACAGGTGTGCTCTCACCCGCACACCCAACCACGTGCCTCACGACCAACTCAAGTGTGCATTCCCACACACGCTCTACCAGTACCATTCCAGGTGTGCATCCTTCCATTCCAGGTGTACATCCTCGCTCACCTGTCACAACCAACTCACGCTCCGTGTCACTCTCACTACTCTCACCTCCATTCTTGACAGCGCACTCACCCTTACTCTCGACAGCACACTCTTTCCTCATGCACCCGTCCGTTACACACCTTTCTCGCGCACACTCTTGCGCACACTCTCCCATTACATCCTCTGTAACACTCACCACAGGCGTACACTTTCTCGTTACATCCTCTGTAACACTCACCACAGGCGTACACTTTCTCGTTACATCCTCTGCAACACTCACCACAGGCGTGCATTCCCCCTTACTCTTGACAGCGCACTCTTTCCCCATGCACCTGTCCGTTACACACCTTTCTCGCGCATCCTCTTGCGCACACTCTTTCGTTACTTCCTCCGTAACACTTACCACACCGCGCTTCCATGTACCCCCTCGCACACGCGCTACGACCGACTCACTCTCGACAGCACACTCACTGGTCGGCGCGCACTTTTTCCTCACACACCCCATGGTCGGACATTCTCGCACACCTCTTTTTTCGCACACCAGACCTGTCGCACACTTCACCAACGGCCTTTCACGAACACCCGGATCCAACCAATCCCCAAGCCGACTGAATCTCCCCTCACATCATATACATTACCACTCACCTCCGTACCTCGTCGTCGCACCTCCTCTGCCACCTGCAAACTTTTTATTTGGTTAGTGAGAACCTCATCATGATTTGAACACAGACCTTGTACATATTCCATGACTTCCTCCTTTATCTCCCTCTTAGTTTCCCTCCGTCTCTTCTTAATTTCCCTCACCCCCTCTTCCACCTCCTCTAATTTTTCCTTTACCTCCTTCATCTCCCGGTGCGCCCCCTCTATCTCTTCCTCTAACGCCACCTTAACCGTTTCTATGTGCGTCCTCACCTCTCGGTCCTTCGTCTCCATTACTTCTGTCACCTCCTCCAACTTCTTCGTCAACCCCTCATGTACCATCTGACATTCCTTTTGTGTTGCTATTAATTCGTTTTTAATGTCCTTTTGTGTCGCTTTTAAACCCCCAATGATTGCAGTGTTCTTTTCCACTTGGTCCGCTAGTTCCCTTTGTCCGACTGTCAGCTGTTCTACTCCCTTCGTCAGACCCTCTATTCCCCCCTGTAACCTAGCCGTATTATTTCTCACTTCTTTCTCCATACGCTTCTCACCTCGCTTTACCTCCTCGCGTAGCCCCGAGACCTCCTCACTCACACCTCGTCGTATCCCCTCTTTCATCTCCTCCATCTCTTTTGTAGATGCCACCCTCATCTGTCCCAATTCATCCCTCTGAGCATCCAATTTGGTTTCTACCCCGATTTTTACCTCCTCTATCTGCTCTCCCATTTGTTTAATTTCTCGGGCGGATTGCTCCCCTATCTCCCGCAATTTGCCTTCCATCCTATTTTCTAGCCCCATTAACCCATTTTTCATCCCCTCTATCTGATTCTCCTGGGCAGCCATTCTATTTTCCACCCCCGTTAACCCATGTTTCATCCCTTCTATCCCATTGTCTAACCCCTCAAATTTCTTGTCTAATTCCCCGATTTGATTTCCTAGTCGCTCCCCCATTCTGTTTTCCATTTTCTCCATTTCCCTGGCTCTTTTTTCGTTGTCGCACTTCGACTCTGCCATGTATTCGCTAAACAGTGCCATGAACTGCTGCATGTCAAACGGCTGCATGTTAAAGCCCGCTGATACAGCGGGCTCGGCTACCGCGCGCTCGTGCGAGGCGCCTTTTTGCGCGCCTGAAACCTCGTGCGCGAGAGCGCCATTTTGTGCGCCTGATACCCCCTCAACCACATTGCCAATGTTCTCCTCCTCTCTTTCATCCACATACATTTCCCCGAGGTCCTGGGTCGATTCTACCCCGTCTATCTCTCCCACCGGCATCCCGTCGCCTTGACCAGCCATGGCGCGATTTCAAAATTCGGGTTTTGTAAAACAAAAGCAATTTCGGTACTTTGTAATTTTGAGCGCGTTAAGCGCGCTTCGGGTCCAATCTCACTTCCTGACACCAATTGTTACTGATCGCGGTTTAGGATGTTGTTTGCCGAGCGAAGGCTCCGCGACCGAACAGTTGTTCCCCGACTCACCCGATTCACCCAGAACTTTGGCCGTATCGCACCGCAGCTGCCCAATCTGGAAAAGACTAAAACGACGAAATGCAAAGAGGAAAAGGAATAAGACGAGAAGACGGACAGAAGAGTAATTGGATTTATTATACACACAAGCAAAAAGAAAGCAGTCACGTTTATTTACAACACATAAGACGCAGGTGACACAGTGCAAATACTAGCTAATACAGACTTAATTAAATACCCAGGGACAAGACACACAGAACAAACTCACGTACACAAGAAGGGTGGAAAGGCAGGAGGTGGATGGCTGGAGGGAGAGGAAGGTCCAAGGGGGTCCTGCAGCACGATCGGCGCGTTTAGCAGCCGCCGTTCCTTCGAGGCCCTGCTCAAAACCGCCGTCCAGGCCCCAAGCGGCTGTTGGGTGTTGTTGCTGCTGTGGCCGCCGCTTGCTTTGCCAGGACTCGTCTGACTCGTCTGGTCCAAACCCTCAACTCAACAACACTCTTGCACGTCTCCCTGTCCAACCACTCTTTCTCTCTTGGTCCAACCACTCTTTCTCTTTCTTGGTCCAACCACTCTTTCTCTCTCTTGGTCCACTCACTCCTCACCACCGACCACTCAACGCAACCAATGCGCGCGCCTTTATAGCGCCTCCGGCGATCAAGCCGCCGGCCTTCAGGACACGCCCATCGGTGTGCTCACCTCGGCCCTGGTTGGTCACGCGACCCTCTGGCTCCGCCCTTGATGACGATGGGCGGGCACGCCCCTCTTCCCCGACCCGAGCACATGTTCAATGGTGGTTTTGGAGGGGATGTAATTGGCAATCGAGGTTTGGCAATGACGAAAGGGGATGTGAAAGGAAATGGAGATTTTGGGGATGGGAATGAAAGGGGATCTATTCTCTTTCACTGGTGCAATGGAGTACTTCAATTAATGGGAGACACAGCCTTACCCTAAAACACAGAATAAGATATAATTATCGAACAGGGGTATTCTATTATTGGCTGACGTGTATGCTTGTGGACTAATTATGGGATGCCCTTTCACCTTTACACAGCTCCGGAGGCAGGGGGCGCAGAATAAACAATAATAATAATAATAAAGCACACAATCAAAAAAATACAGTCCTCATATCCGCAACAATATATATATATACAGACTTTGCTTTTAATATGGATTTTTTTTTTTTCCACTTGGGTTTACTTTCTTAACTCAGTATATCAATCTGGTGAGTTTCTTTTACACTTTGGTGATTTATTTGTTAAAAGAACCATGTCACTGATTGTCTGTCGCAGCAAGAAGTGAACAACAGGATTATATCACAGGTGGCGTGGCAAAATGTAAGGATAGGTGCATTTGATGATTGGCTTCACAGTCGGGTATACAAGGGTTGTTTCGTTCTGTATTAGTGGAAAACAACTGCTGCACGTCTCAAAAAGTTATTGCCGCTTCCACTGGAGATGGTCCGTCAACTCGACAATGCTGTTTGTCATGGAGTGGTGGCTTTACGAAATTACGGCATGAAACAGCGTGCTATTGCTCAGCAGTATGGCATCACTCAAGGTCAGGTGTCAAAGATCCTGAAACGAAATGCTCAGAGGGGTGTCCCTACTCCAATACCGAGGCCAGGACGTCCCGGCAGAACCACAAGGAGGGATGATCGCCAGTTGCACCGGTTAGTCCGCAATGGCCGTACCAAGTCAGCTAATCGGCTTAGGGCTGAGTGGCAGCAACTGACAAATGTGCCTGTATCCAGAAGACTAGTCAACCAACGACTGGTTCAAGCATGCTATCGTGCCAGGCGTCCCCTGAGAAAGCCACGCCTGACCAGACAACACCACCAGCGCCGATTGCAGTGGGCCAGAGAGCACCGTCAATGGCAGCCAGGACACTGGTATCACGTGATCTTCAGTGACGAGTCTAGATTTCTGGTCTATCGTCAAGATGGTCGCGTCCGAGTGTGCATACCAGTGCATGAAGCCTACAACAAAGATTGTATAGTGCCAAGAGTCCAAGCTGGAGGTGGTGGGGTGACCGTTTGGGCTGCTTTTCATGCAGAGGGCAAAACTGACCTGGTTGTTCTGAATGGAAACCTGAACCAGTTCAAGTACATGGCCATTCTGGAAGAAACATTGCTTCCATTTGCTCGTGCAGCCCTTCGAGGAAACTTTGTCTTCCAAGATGACAATGCACAGCCTCATCGTGCTCGCATGATCCAACACTTTCTTGCTGACCGTGGTGTAGAGCATATGGAGTGGCCTGCCATGTCCCCGGATATGAATCCGATGGAGAACTTGTGGGCAGAATTATCGCATCAAATCGACCACTTGCACCAGCAGCCGACCTCTGTGCGTGAATTGCAGCAGGCTATTGTCACTGCATGGCAAGCGATTCCTGTCCAAACCTTGGCAAATCTCATGAACAGCATGCCTCAACGTGTACGTGCTCTCCTGAATGCTCGTGGGGGTTACACGAAGTACTGAACTGTAATTTTACTGTCCGTAATCCCAGTCGTAATTTAACTTTTGTTTTTGTTATAAATTTTTTTTGGCTAATGTGCAAAATAAAGAGATACTTCTGGAAAACGTACAGAAGTTTAACACAGTACTGTCCATGAATTGAGTTCGATATCAGTTTACATCACTTTCAAGGATCAATTTATTTGTTTCGAAATGTCAAATGTGGTTTTTGTTTCTTTTAAAGGTCACATAAACAAAATCTAGAATAATTTCAACATAATTCCAATGAACTTTTGGTTCTAAGACATCTTGAAAAGTAAGTTCACCCCCACAAAAAAAATATTCCATATTAAATGCCGTCTGTATATATATATATATATATATATATATATATATATATATATATATATATATATATATATATGTGCAGCGTCTGTCCTGTCCTGTGTTGTCCTGTGTTGTGTTGTCTTGTGTTGTCTTGTCACTGAACTACTTTCTCAAACTTTTGTGAAATCGTACCAAACTTCTGGTATGCACATATCTCTCCCGTCGGTATGTCCTAAGGGTATTTACTTTGAAAAAATTTCCATTTTTAATTTTTATTTTTTTGGGAATTTGTTAGGGAATTTTTTTTTTTTCAACTTCAATTATTTATAAAATGTGATATCACGTATATTACAAATACATTTGTGCAAAATAATTGTTTGAATTATGATTGGTTTAAACCATAACAAAACGGCAACTCGGGTACAGTCATTTATCTATACTAGGGCATGCCCGTACTATATATATATCTAAAATTATATCCCCCCCCCCTATTTACATGAAATGGTTTGGTCCAAAGCGAACGGCTTGCGAGTGGTGACAATCCCCCCCCTCTATTTACATGCAATGGTTCGGTCCAAAGCGAACGGCTTCCGGAGTTTGGTAAAGAAATCGCCATCGCGTACACAAACGCGCAGGAAAGCGAATGAATCGCAAATTCGTTTTTATTAGTTGTAAAACATAATGCCCAATTATTCAATTAGCGCCAACGTATTTTGGCTGTTTGCAATTTAATCGCAAGGAAAAGTAGAAAGAGAAGAGGGAAAAAAAGAAAAGCCTTGCCTTGCTGCAAACAGCTGCTGCAAACAACAACAACATGGAAGGCTGCACTGTCCGGAAGTTGGCATATCGCAGTTACGATTATTTTAGTGTTAATGGCCAATTATTCAATTAGCGCCAACGTATTTTGGCTGTTTGCAATTTAATCGCAAGGAAAAGTAGAAAGAGAAGAGGGAAAAAAAGAAAAGCCTTGCATTAACGCATTAACGCTTGCATTGCATTAACGGTTCGGCACACGTGATAGCTCGCTGCTCTCTGATTGGTTGAAGCGTTTTTTGGACATAGCTCGGTAGGTACTTGTCCGATTAATTACAAACCTTGAAAAGGCACATCCTCGGGTCCCCAGCAATATACCTGGCAAGTTTCAAGTATATCGGACCCGTGGTTGTCGAGAAACAGCGGTCACAGACAAACACACAGACACACAGACACACAGACACACAGACACACAGACACACAGACACACAGACACACAGACACACAGAGATTGCTGGAATTATAGATAGATATCTACACATCTGGGCAGTGTCTGTGTTGTCACTTAACGACTCCCTCAAACTTTTGTTTCCGTGGTTGTGAAGTTTTTAAAATAACGTTGTGGTGGTTTTTAATCACGTGGTGGTGAGGTATTTTGAATTATGTGGTGGTGAGTGTTTTTAAATGATGTGGTGGTGAGGTGTTTTTAAATCACATGGTGGTGAGGTGTTTTTAAATCACATGGTGGTGAGGTGTTTTTAATTATGGGGTGGTGAGGTGTTTTGAATTACTTTGTGGTGAGGTGTTTTTAAATGACGTGGTGGTGAGGTGTTTTTAAATCACATGGTGGTGAGGTGTTTTTAAATCACATGGTGGTGAGGTGTTTTTAAATCACATGGTGGTGAGGTGTTTTTAAATCACATGGTGGTGAGGTGTTTTTAATTATGTGGTGATTTCGGTGTTTTGAATTACATGGTGGTGAGGTGTTTTGAATTACTTGGTGGTGATGTGTTTTTAAATGACCTGGTGGTGAGGTGTTTTTAATTTTGTGGCTGTGAGGTGTTTTTATTACGTGTTTTATGGCTGTGAGGTGTTTTTAATTTTGTGGTGGTGAGGTGTTTTTATTACGTGTTTTATGGCTGTGAGGTGTTTTTATTACGTGTTTTATGGCTGTGAGGTGTTTTTAATTTTGTGGTGTTGAGGTGCTTTGTTACGTGTTTTATGACTGTGAGGTGTTTTTATTACGTGTTTTATGGCTGTGAGGTGTTTTTAATTTCGTGGTGGTGAGGTGTTTTTAATTTTGTGGTTGTGAGGTGTTTTTATTACGTGTTTTATGGCTGTGAGGTGTTTTTATTCCGTGTTTTATGGCTGTGAGGTGTTTTTATTATGTGTTTGATGGCTGTGAGGTGTTTTCAATTTTGTGGTGGTGTCGGGGATATTTTCCCTACAGTAGTATGTAATATATGAACCAAGAAATTCAATGTCCATCAACTTGTCAGAAGAGTCACAAATTTAATTCCCGAGGAGGACAACACTTTCTGTCTTCAAAAATACACAGCAAGGAAAACAATGACCCTTATTAAACCAAGGAGAGCATGATACAATTCACAAAAACACACAAGGAAGATTTACAACTAATCTTAGATCAAAGTCCAGGGTGAAAATCCTGGTACAGTAGGGATGCGCAAGGAAATATCATACCAAACACCAGCATGCATAGAGTACAGTTAACATACAGTGCAAACATACAGAATCATAAGGATACAGTAGCATGCATAGAATACAGTTAACATACAGTATGAACATACAGAATCATAAGGATACAGTAGCATGGCTAGAATACAGTTAACATACAGTATGAACATACAGAATCATAAGTACAGCAAACCAACATCCTACAGACCCAGTGCTAATCCTGGTTATTTGGTCATTCGTTCTGATTTTTAAAACATTTCAAGTGGGAGTTGCAAGAGGAGGGGGGGGAGGAGTGAAGAGAGGGGAGGAGAGCAGTAGGATTGGTTGGGCAAAGTTTGGGTGGGAGGGGACAAGTGGAGGGGGGAGGAGCGAAGATAGGGGAGGAGAGCAATGGGATTGGTTGGGCAAAGTTTGGGTGCGAGGGAGTCGGTGTCGAGGATGAGGTTGCCTCCCGCTGAGAGTAGGTTTGCATCCCAAATTCTTTCTGCTTTTCCATTGTCTCCTGCAAAACACCTGGAGCCCTGTCTCTCTAATCCCTTCAAAACATCTGAAGGTCATTCTCAGTGAAGTGGATATATCTTTTCAGCGCAGGGAGGATTATCTTCTTCCATTGTTTTAACTCTGCAATAATTACCAAGTATTTGCATTGTACTAAGTAGATCATTCACAGTCACAACGAAAGCTTGTTTGTCAGGCCCCTTGCTAAGCAAGCACCAAATAGTAATTAGCTTCCACCAACAATGGACAGTTCTGAATACTAATTTACTCAGATATTGCGGTCAGCTGTCAGACATACTAAGAAAACCAATATCTTACTCATGGAACTTCAATGAGACATATTATTTGAAAAGAACATCCCATATGTAATACATATTCCCTTCAGTTAGAGAAATGATTTTGCCATGGCAATATGCGATCTGCCATTGCCTTATTTTACTTTTTCTCGAGCAACTGATTCTGGGCAGAGTGTCGGAGATAACGTAAAAAAACACCTGCAGACTAGGAATGCAGGGTTGAGGCTCATAAAAGTTGCTTGCTTCATAAATTTACACTTTTTTTTTTTTTTTTTTTTTTGTATACAAGATCAAGGCTTTTGGCTGAAAGAGCTAACATTAATCACACAAAAAGACAAACCGACACACAAAACACAAAAAACAAGGGGAGCGGTAGACAAGATGGGGAGAGAGGGGGAAGGACACAAAAGAGAGGGGGAAGGACACAAACACAACATTTGAGAGCAGGGACATCGGGAGGACTTGGGGGGAGGTGGGAGAGGATTAAAACATATGAACACTGCAAGGACTCTGGGGTGAATTACCGGGGGTAGAAAAGATCAAGGTTTTCGATGGGGGAAGATAAGAGATGGTGGTGAACAGCTGTTTTAAAGACCTGGAGGGAGGAGTGGGATTGAAGGGAGTGGGGGAGTTTGTTCCAGAGGCGGGAGAAAAGGAGAATGAAAGAGTGAAGGTGAGCAGAGAGCCTAGACTTTGGCAGTTTAACCAGAAGAGGGTTGCAGGCAGATCTTGTGCGACCTGAAGGAATATTGGGGGGACAGAGCACAGAGAGAGCTGGGGGAGCAAGGCCGGAGAGGAGTCGGTAGAAGACAGAAAGACCACCAACCTGCCTGCGGTGAGTGAGTGAAAGGCCCTCGGCGTTGACTACATCGCAGGAGATTCCAATGATTCTGAAAGCTTTGGCCTCAACAGCGTGAAGCCGAGCAAGTGTGAGGCAGGAGCACCAGCCCAGAGGGGGGAACAGTATTCCATTGAGCTGCGGATGAAAGCCTTGTATGTGGTGAGGAGCTCAGGTGTGCCAAGGAAGGACTTCGCACGACGGAGGATGCCCAGTCGGCGACTGGCTTTGGAGGCCAGCTTGGAAATGTGGTTTTCCCAAGAAAGATCATGGCAGATAGTGAGACCCAAAAGCTTGAGCGACAGAACTTCTTGGAGAGGATTGTTGAGAAAGTAGATGGGAGGGTTGTCCAGTCGGTCCTTTCGGAGAGACATTGTAAGAGTGTGAGATTTGTCAGGATTGAAAGACATGTTCCACTTGTTTGACCAGTCTGTGATTTTGTCCAGGTCTGCAGAGAGTGAGGAGGCTGCAGACTGCCGATCTGAGGGATGAGGAATGGAGCGACAGAGAGTAGAGTCGTCAGCAAAGAGATAGAGAGGATTTTCAAGAGAGTCAGAGAGATCATTGATGAAGACCAGAAAAAGCACAGGGCCCAGAACACTACCTTGGGGAACTCCAGCCTGAACAGGAAGAGGAGATTTGTGCAAAATTGAGAGTTCACTTCCACAATTCACTTCCCTTTTCACTTCCACAATCGCTCCTCTGGTCCTGTATCCAGGACCACAACATAGAAGTGTTCAATTTAGTCATCTCAGTCACAGGTTGACCCTGTTTTGAGGAACAATCATTCAGAATTTTAACCCTGCTTTCACAAATAATTCCTGTTCCCTTTTTTCCCTTTTGGTCCTCAGGTTAAATTTTCCCAAATTCACCTGAGGATCCCTGTCCAGTGGTTCTCCACGGACATACCTTCTTGTAGCCCGGGCAGATTTTTTTTAACAGGTGAATAAAGGTCTCCAACGTAGGCCATTTGCATAGCCCATCGTCTGGCAGTATCCCTTATTTGTGATAGCAGTTCGTCCAATTGTACTTTCAGTTTCCATGTCAGGAACCATCTAAATAGTGAGGGGAAGTATGAGAGTGTAACATCAAATGGAATCAATACAGATCAATCATGCACATCTCTTGGAAAGTCTCATTGCGACTTGGAGGTTTGGGAGATGTAGTTGCAAAGAATTTAGCAGTGAAGCATTTCGTAACTAGTGCCGGTATGCATTTGATAAGGCACAATGCAATCAAAATCACAAGAAGAACGGTGCAAATGAATTTCAGTGTAGAAGCACCCAAGCCTCCAAAGGTACTGACTAGCCAAGATGTGATTCCCCATGTGTCTTTAAAGTAATTATGTAATTTTGCCCCTTCGTTCTTGATTTTTTTTGGTCAAATCAGTAATACGTTCAGAGTTGTCTGGAATATAGGTACAGCATTCTGAGCCAATGATGGCACAAGTTCCGCCTTTTTCAGAAAGCAACATATCTAAAGCCATTCTATTTTGCATAACAATGGTTCTCATTGCTACCATTTCAGCATTTACTTCCATTTCAACTTCAGCAGTTTCATTGGCAAGCCGTTCTATGCTAGATGCCAATCTTATCAACTCCTGTCCTAATGTAATTGTCCCATACTGGGGAATAAGTAGCAACCCAGCCCCATCTCCTATTTAGACGGCTCTACGTCCTCTTACATTTAACCACCCCAGAGCCTGTTTTCCCACACACTGGATCAAGCAAATCATTTTAAAAACATAGAATTAACACATTATAACTGACAATGTAATCAATATCCGGATTATGTCCAACCTTATAACAATTTACATTGGTTCACAAGTTCCCCTAGAACATTTGAAAGATTATATTTCATGTGTAACACCCGAGCAAAACATATTAAATCAGGGGTGTACATGTTTCCAGCATAACCAAAGTGCATATGAATGTATTCAATAAATCTTCAAAATTATATTTCCATTTTTCCTCACAAAAATACCCAAAATTCAATCACCCAGATCTCAAATATCATGTATTTCATCACATTTGCACAATCATGTGGTCCTCTCAACAGAACGTGAGAAGGAAATCAATCTTACTGTAATTTTTAAATAATTCGTCTTCTTTCTTCAACCTTACTTTCATATTTTACTTCCAAAATGTCTCGTGTAATTCACAGGTGCTCAACCAAGCATCAGCAAATCTTTTTGCAAATCAAATCAAAGCAAGAATCCAAAATTAACCATTTATGTGTTCTTATCATAATTATCACAGATCTCCTTCGTATCAATCTTCCAACAAAATAAAAAATGTCTGAAACACATAATTATATGATTCACATTACTTTCAGCACATAATTCCTTGAAATCATCATTACCTCTCCTTTTTTCTTTATTTTATAACAAATAAACAAAAATAATAATAATAATACAATGGGCCTTAATTTTCCCATCCTTAACAATTTTCTTTCACATTCATCATTTTACAAATCTGTTGCCAAGATCTGTATTTTACTCCTCTCCTTTTTTTATTAATATCAACCATTTTCTCTCGCCATGGAATAGTCCGTTATTCATATAAATAATCATAAGAGTTCTGTAAAACATCTTCATTTTTTTAAACTTAGCCAATTATTTAAACGACATGTTTTCCCAAAAAATAACAAGTCACATTCTTTGTATATTGTCAACATTGTTCATCGTTTTAGTATCATCCAGAACTAAAAATATTTTTATAAACCATCAACTTGTAGATGCATTTATTTATATCCCATTAACCCAAGAACTCTCAATTGCTTGGTTTCTTTTAGTAATGCCATATATCCATATTTCTTATCAAAATGTTCCTAACATACACATTAATCCCATTAGACCTCAAATAACCTACAATCCGAAAAATAAATTTGTGACATTTCAGCAATGATTACAATATCATTGTACTTCTTTCTCATCTGTAACAGTACATTCAAAGGACAGATAGTAGCTATGGAACAGGTGCATGTATATGTAACAGGTGCATGCCCCCAGGGCACCGTTTCCTTCCCTTTTCATCCACCTTATAAAACATCAACACCATTCATTAAAAATAATATAAATATCACATAATTCCACTCTTCCTTCAGTGAGGCCAGTTTTCCATCTGGTTCAAGATTTACATTTTATTCCATTAATTTGGAGCATTAATTCCATTAATTTATCATGGCTTGTGATAAACATTGATCATTTGAACAGAAATTTAACAAATTTAATCAAACAAAATACTTCCATTAACTTGACATTCACTAAATAAAATGAATTTTATGACTTTTCTCATTATTCAAAAAGTTTACAAAATGTCCCAAATCTGTATATTATTTTATACTGTGGTTACATTGAACCATATATATGTTCATATTTTACTGCAATCAGAAAATTGTCAATTTACCCCTAATATATGTCTGTACCCACATATGTCTGTATATTTTTTACAAAATCCAACAACCATTAAACTGAAAAATTGTTTTGCTGGACTCATGCAAGATCCCTTACAAATTTGGAAAATTTTCCAAAGATATAACTTCCATTTCCTTTGAAATTTGTGACCACAAACCTTTCGTACTTACACAAAATCATAATAATACATAGTCCTTATCCATTTTGCCAATTTTCTGTACTATTATTTTCCCATATCAGGGTAGGTGTCATTTTTTAAAGTCTGCTCATCAATATTCCCCTATTAATTTTCAGAACCACACACAATGTTAACATTTAGACCAACGTTTTTGTCCCACAATATATTATTCAGTGTTTTCCCATCTGGTCTATCATTATTAACATTTCCAGCTCCCTTTTTCCTTCATTGGTCAATTCTCCCCAAAATTTTACCCCAAGATTAATCAGATATTTTCACATGCCAGATAACAACAACAACATGTATTTTAAGGCCATTTTCCCTGATAGCACGGGGGTTAGCCTTACAGTCCCCATGACAATCTTCTCCATTTTGCCCTATTTTCTGCATCTCTCCTTGTTAACCCCCTTTGCCCGAATTTCTTCTTCCACCATCTTTAGTCAAGTCTTTCTTGGTCTTCCTCATCCATCCTCGACTTCAATCTACATTCATTTCCATCACTCTTCTCAACCAGTCACTTTTATCCTTCCTAAATGTATGATCAAACCATCTCAACCTGTTCCTCTTTACAGCATCAATCACAGGCTCGATTTCCATCATCTTTCGCAATTCATCATTTGTCTTCCTCTCTCTCAACGATACTCCACACATCCACCGAATCATTCGCATTTCCACCCTTTCCAGCCTTCTTTGCACACACACACACACACCCTCACACATGCAGCATACACCTTTCCCTTCAGCTTCATCCTATGACTTCCATGTGAGAGTCAAGTTATCATTAAATTTCATGCGACTTTCATAGCGTTCCCATTAACTGGTAAATCAATTGTTCCGAAAATTGTCTTTCAGTTCTATTCCCCATGATGCCCCCCCCACCCCCATAAACACACGTGTTAGTCCAATACAGGGTCTTTTAATTTTAATTTTCCACAATTTCCAATTCAAATTTATTCTCTTCCTTCCTATGAAATCTTTTGTGAGAATTTTATGGAAAGTCACTTCTTTTTCCCAAATTTACTGTAAGTTCTCCAACGATCATGTCCGACCTTGAACATTCCACGAATCCTGCAACAAATTTTCTCATACACACTCACATTAGATCCATTTCACATATCTGTTCATGAAATTTCATAAATGATCTCTAAACATTCCTAAACCAAGAAACTAGCCTGGCGATGCCAAATACCCCACACTTCTGTCATCTTAGAAGTCGCTGTTTGCTTTAGACAAATATTTATCAAAGCCTTCAGTTTAATACCTCAAATTTTCCATTCCTTGCCTCCCTGATCCTTAGATGTAGGGATGGGTTCTTTTTAGGATCATGTTGCAATTGTTGCATAGAGCATTATTTTCCCAAACAGTGTGAACATTAAACTACACCATTACCTCTGACATCCCATAATTAACCTGAGCTTGCCTTATAATCCCATAAAACTCTTTGTTGCTTTAACATCCAACTGAAAATTCTCATTTAATAGCAATTCTATTAATCCCTACCATAATTGAAATAAACAATGTCACAACGTCAACAAAGATATGCAACATCTTGGTTGGTCAACGTCTTTACACTCATTTTGCTTGGCTGTCTGTACTGTTATTTCATAGTAACCTCTAGCTATGAAATAACACTTTTCACAGTTAGACCCATCAAAATTTTCCAATAATCGTCAATTATTCATCTTCATCCATTTTTCAACAAAACTTGATGTGGAAAAAACATGGAGATTTCATCAGTACTATATTCTTTAAAAAAAACAATTTTTGTTTAAGTTCTGTGCTTTATTAGTGACACAGAAAGATTAATATTATAACGTCCCATTAGATACGAGTGAAATCATGTGATCCCCATTTCTTATTTCTTTCAACTTCCATTTGTCCAAGATTCCTATATGACTCTCCGAAAGTAAGTGTAGCCATGAAGTCTTGGAGGCGTAAAAACCCGACTTTGAAACCCTAAATCAACAAGCACCCAACAACCACTCCGCCATATTTTGCCTCATTATGTCCGTAAGTCTTCAGATATATTTCCTCTAGGTAACTACTGTCACACCAACACCGAAAATATAATTTCATCTCATAGCAATTTTATATTAAAATAAATAGTATGTCATTTCTCTTGAAGCAATCCAGCCATAAACATTATTTGGAAGTCTCTTGCTGTCAGAACACAATTTCTCTGCTGTCAAAGGTTAAAGTTTGGCCTCGGTGACTCCTCAACTAATTGTCACTTTTCATTGACAAAAACAAATATCTTTTTTATATTTATCCCATTAAAATCCCATTACAATCCCATATCTTGTCACCCTTTGCATTGTCGAAAGCAATTAATTCCATAACTCAATTTTACCTCACATCCTTACATCCTTACACCCACTTTTGTCCACAAATTTTTTAGAAGTGAAACAAAATTTGTCTGTACTTTGTCTCATAGAATCCACAGTACCAGCATCGCAACCTCCCATCTGTCTATACCTTGTCACAACTCCAATTCATTCTTCAAGTCACAACCAAGAGTGATTTGAGAACTATACCCAGAGTTCTATACTATATCCAGTTTCAGAGAGTAAACAATTATATACTTTTTCATTATTTTACCATTTAACTTGTTCAAAGAACGTTCATTTCGCAAAATCGAATCAACCACAACCCTCGCCATTAATATCTATTGTAAGCGTGCTACATCAATAAGTATCACTTTTTCTATGAGCCTCGACCAGAGGGTGGTTGTTACTCACAAACACTCATCGCGAGCTGTTCCATTAACAACGAACAACACCATTGGTTCATGAAACACACACCGCTTCAATCCATCAACCCTGTCATTATGCGTTCGGGATTTTTTTTTTTTTTTTTTTAATGCCATAATAATCTTAACTGTATTAATTTATTCAACACTGTCCGACATTTTGCACACAGGACAGGCAAAATTAGAAGTTACTTGCATCCTCAAATCCACGATCATGCTGAAAATATAATGTATGACATTGGGTGGTTTGCCATTGCCTTTCCACAAAGCGCTTAATTATTGTCTTTCATTAAACGTGAAGCATGTCTCAAAAGATTAGTGATGGACATGGACAATATTTGGTAGACAGATTTTGGTGCTCAACAAAGATAATCGGAACAGCCCTTAAATTAACACCAAGCAGATCAATTTTTATATTTTGAAGCTTAATGGCAGACAAATCTTTCATATCTAAATGTTTTATTTTATTTATTATATCTATATACTTTTCAATAAAAATATATGTACCAACCAAATCTGTTTTCCTGAGCCTGGACCTGCATTGTTGAATCCACCTGTTCCTTCAAGGCACATAAAACATGCAGGAATTTACAAGAACAACATCGTATCTCTCCCATTTCACAAATTATGTATGCAATTTTTAGCCTGTTCATTAAATTCCCATCATTTGTCATGCAATAATCGTAGATATTTGATTTTGAACAAAAGGTCCTCATGCAAATCACACAGAAAAGCTTGCATCTTTAACATTGATCATGAATTGGGACATTCTGAATCGTCACTCAGAATGTCTGCCAGATCAAAAATACTCGGCCATTTCTGTTAGTGATGTCACCTTTTTGCATCCTTTTGTCATAAATAAATTCATTCATATGAAGGTCAGCTTCAACCCCCATCCGAGTGAATGTTAGTTGTCAGCCTGTCTGTAAAACAACAAAAGCATTTTACATTCACACCCAAGGTACACGCAGCCTAATTTTAACAGGTGCAACTGTCTACCTGAGCAAATGTCACGCACACCTGCAAACACAATATTTTCACCCATATCTCTGACACACCATACCATTTCAAAGCACACTCTGCCACACACCAAAACTCACTTTTGATACTTCAAGACATGCACACAATCGTTTGAGCTCATGACAAAATACAGGGCACTCTTGATACTTCAAGACATGCACACAACAACGAACAACTGTTCACCACCGCTTAAGTGAGTGAAGACAGTTGGAACCACCGCTTACAAAATGCGGACACCCGTGCAACATCACCACTCTTTCTGCAGAAGAGTGCATGACTGTTCAGAATCACCGATACAAAATGCGGACATCCGTGTTTTATCTAGTCAAATCTAGTGGCCAAACCCACATTGACAAAAACACTCCTGGAGTATTTCACGTGATCAACCATCTGGTATACCCACGAACCATATAACCAACCAAATAACCAATTAAACTAAACCAACTAACAACCAACAAACCAACAAACAAACCAATTATCCAATAACACACCACACAGCAAATTTATGCAAGAACAGACAGACAGATGAGGCAAATAGTTAACACAATACACCATTACACCACCCTATGACCATAATACTCGGGAACAAATCTGTAATCAGTTCGTTAAAATGCGTTACCAAGAGACAAGGGGAAGCGGAGAGTACAGCTTTGTGCTCGTCTTTATTTCCCAGGTCGTCCTAGATTAGCAAGATGTCACAGTCGCCATCTTGTCGGGGATATTTTCCCTACAGTAGTATGTAATATATGAACCAAGAAATTCAATGTCCATCAACTTGTCAGAACAGTCACAAATTTAATTCCCGAGGAGGACAACACTTTCTGTCTTCAAAAATACACAGCAAGGAAAACAATGACCCTTATCTATCTATAATTCCAGCAATCTCTGTGTGTGTGTGTGTGTGTGTGTGTGTGTGTCTGTGTGTGTGTTTGTTTGTCTGTGACCGCTGTTTCTCGACAACCACTGGTCCGATATACTTGCAACTTGCCAGGTATATTGCTGGGGACCCGAGGATGTGCCTTTTCAAGGTTTCATATTAATCGGACAAGTAGTTAGCGAGCTATGTCCAAAAAACGATTCAACCAATCAGAGAGCAGCGAGCTATCACGTGTGCCGAACGTGGCGAACAGACTCTGCCTCGGACGGCACATTTGAGAGCGTATTCATTTATTTCACGTTGGCAAACTATGTTGGCGTTAAACTATGTTTTAAAACTAATTAAAACTACTTTGCGATTCATCGTAACTGCGATATGCGACCTTCCGGACAGTCAAATGAGGACGTCACTTCCGGACTTACGGATAGTCATAGTGACGCTGAACGTGGCGAGCAGACGCTGCCTCGGACGGCACATTTGAGAGCGTATTCATTTATTTGACGTTGCAATCTGTGTTGATTGTTGTAAGGTACGATCGATTGTAGTACATACATATTTATATTTTGTACATATTCATTACGGGCACGTCACGGGTACGGGTACGGTACGGGTACGGTACGGGTACGGTTCCGGGTACGGTTCCGGGTACGGTACGGTTACGGGTACGCCACGTACGGGCACGTCCTAGTTAAACCAAGGAGAGCAAGATACAATTCACAAAAACACACAAGGAAGATTTACAACAAATCTTAGATCAAAGTCCAGGGTGAAAATCCTGGTACAGTAGGGATGCGCAAGGAAATATCATACCAAACACCAGCATGCATAGCGTAAAGTTAACGTACAGTGCAAACATACAGAATCATAAGGATACAGTAGCATGCATATAATACAGTTAACATACAGTATGAACATACAGAATCATAAGGATACAGTAGCATGCATAGAATACAGTTAACATACAGTATGAACATACAGAATCATAAGTACAGCAAACCAACATCCTACAGACCCAGTGCTAATCCTGGTTATTTGGTCATTCGTTCTGATTTTTAAAAACATTTCAAGTGGGAGGAGCAAGAGGAGGGGGAGGAGTGAAGAAAGGGGAGGAGAGCAGTAGGATTGGTTGGGCAAAGTTTGGGTGGGAGGGGACAAGTGGAGGGGGGAGGAGCAAAGATAGGGGAGGAGAGCAATAGGATTGGTTGGGCAAAGTTTGGGTGGGAGGGAGTAGGTGTCGAGGATGAGGTTGCCTCCCACTGAGAGTAGGTTTGCATCCCAAATTCTTTCTGCTTTTCCATTGTCTCCTGCAAAACACCTGGAGCCCTGTCTCTCTAATCCCTTCAAAACATCTGAAGGTCATTCTCAGTGAAGTGGATATATCTTTTCAGCACAGGGAGGATTATCTTCTTCCATTGTTTTAACTCTGCAATAATTACCAAGTATTTGCATTGTACTAAGTAGATCATTCACAGTCACAACGAAAGCTTGCTTGTCAGGCCCCTTGCTAAGCAAGCACCAAATAGTAATTAGCTTCCACCAACAATGGACAGTTCTGAATACTAATTTACTCAGATATTGCGGTCAGCTGTCAGACATACTAAGAAAACCAATATCTTACTCATGGAACTTCAATGAGACATATTATTTGAAAAGAACATCCCATATGTAATACATATTCCCTTCAGTTAGAGAAATGATTTTGCCATGGCAATATGCGATCTGCCATTGCCTTATTTTCTTTTTCTCGAGCAACTGATTCTGGGCAGAGTGTCGGAGATAACGTAAAAAAACACCTGCAGACTAGGAATGCAGGGTTGAGGCTCATAAAAGTTGCTTGCTTCATAAATTTACACTTCCACAGTGGTGAGGTGTTTTTAATTTTGTGGTGGTGAGGTGTTTCCATTACGTGTTTTATGGCTATGAGGTGTTTTTAATTTCGTGTTTTGTGGCTACTATAAATGGAGGTGTGTGTGTGTGTGTGTGTGTGTGTGTGTGTGTGTGTGTGTGTGTGTGTGTGTGTGTGTGTGTGTGTGTGTGTGTGTGTGTGTGTGTCATTCTTTTTGATGTCAATTAATTAAATACCGGTACTATTCAAAAATCAAATGTACCTTTTAACCCTTTAGATTGCTAAGACCCTTTAGACCTTGGAAGACCCTTTACCACAGATGACCCAGATGACCTTTAAGACCCAGATGACCCAAAAGTCCCCAAGGACCCAAAAGTCCCCAAGAACCCAAAAGTCCCCAAGGACCCAAAAAGTCCTTGATGACCCAAAAGTCCCCGATGACCCAAATCACCCAAAAGTCCTTGATGACCCAAAAGTCCTTGATGACCCAAAAGACCCAGATGTCCCAAAAGTCCTTGAGGACCCAAAAGACCCTCGAGGATCCAAAACACCCAGATGATCCAAAAGTTATTGATGACCCAAAATACCCAGACCACTCAAAAGTCCCCAAGGATCCAAATCACCCAAAAGTCCTTGATGACCCAAAAGACCCAGATGTCCCAAAAATCCCTGAGGACCCAAAAGACCCTCGAGGACCCAAAACACCCAGATGATCCAAAAGTTATTGATGACCCAAAATACCCAGACCACCCAAAAGTCCCCAAGGATCCAAATCACCCAAAAGTCCCCAAGGACCCAAAAGTCCCCAAGGACCCAAAAAGTCATTGATGACCCAAAGGTCCCTGATGACCCAAATTACCCAAAAGACCCAGATGCCCCCAAAGTCCCCAAGGACCCAAAAGACCCTCGAGGACCAAAAACACCCAGATTATCCAAAAGTCCTTGTTGACCCAAAATACCCAGATCACCCAAAAGTCCCCAAGGAACCAAAAAGTCCTTGATGACCCAAAAGTCCCAAAAGTCCCCAAGGACCCAAATCACCCAAACGACCCACATGACCCAAAAGTCACCGAGGATCCAAAATACTTGACCCAAAACACCCAGATGACCCAAAAGTCCTTGATGACCCAAAATATCCAGATCACCCAAAAGTCCACGAGGACCCAAAAGTCCCCAAAAGGCCAAAAGTTCCCGAAGATCCAAAAGCCCCCAAAAGACCCTGATAACCAAAAAGTCCCGATGAACCAAAAGTACCCGAGGACCAACAAGACCCAGATGACCTTGATGACTCAAAAGTTCCCAAAGATCCAAAAGTCCCTAATTAAAATTTGGTCCAATAGACCAACGGGCCCCCTAGTTTAATAAGTTTTAAACTGACATTTAGTGAGCCTTTCATTTTTGTTTTGGCATACTGCATCGCCTGGAGTGGTCAATGGTCAATTAATTGATGTTTAAATATAAAGATCCTAGTTTCCTTATGTCTATGCCCTCTTACCTATGGCTACTGGGATTGGGGATTTGGGGGAGGACCGTGGAAGCAGGGGGTGCGAGAGAGGGGGGAGAGGGTGGAAGAGGGAAAATTGTTATTAAAAAAAACAAAAACATTATGCCAGACACACTCAATACACCACTGGTGAGCACGTCTATAAAGTTTGTACTGCAACATTTGTAAATCAGTAGTAGAACATCATCTACTCAAATATTACAATAATTATTCAGACAGTGTATTTCTCAGCTGGGCCTATCTCAATGGCAATTACTGCAGTTTTACTTGGTGCAGAATCCTTTGTTATAATTTGTTTCTCCAGTTAAATATTTACAGATACTCTCCGAGTGTGTTCTCTCATGCTCAACCAAGGCCATCATAGTTTGGCAAAGCCACGCCCTTCCCCACGCCTACTCGATCAAACCTGAACCTTGCTATGCGCATGCGCAGATAAGAAAGTGTGTCACGTGTACAGTGTGCTTGACTAACGTCTTTCTGATGATTTATAGTGACTGTATTTTTGTCTGGCAAGAATCTACTCAAGTATTACCGAGGTCTTCTGATTTCTCAGAACCAGGATTTGGATACCACAGATAAGTACTTTTATCTTATTTTGATAAAGTTCTTCATTGAAGTTAATTTTACAAAACTATTATCAGAGAATGTGCTGGCACTGTCGACTCTACGCACTAACGTAGGGATGACGTGGATAAAAAAAAATGCCGGCCCCACCCACTGATACAAAACAAAAGTTGGAGTACCTCTTCGTACTCTCGTAGTAGTTTATTGAGGACACTTGCAGTTTGAGTGTATAATAAGTTTTATTGACACCAAGTAAACAAAACAGTAAAAACCACGAGTGTCTTTCATGTCCAGCGGTGTATAAATAAATTCCTCTCGAGAGGCTCTGCCCCTCCCCTCCCCTCTGTCCCCACCCTATTAGTTAGAGGGAAACCACACCAGTTATTTTGGCTGTTTCTAAGTGCAGGTCTTTGTGTGGCATGAGGCTGGATGAAGACATTACTCTTTGAGAAACGAGCAATAAGACAGAGCTGCAAGATACAGTCAGGGTTACGTAAGACAATATAGGAACACATGTGCAGTGTTTGACTTTGCTGACGAAGATATCTTAGCACTTTTGCTCCAAGATTGGGTATCCTCTGAGTACCATACCATTGTGTTATTCCACATTGCAAAAAATTACAGAAACAAGTGAATAAAAAAATTTCTGCTGTATTAAAAAGGCAATGTAGGGATGACAAACTACAGTCTAATAAAGGTCCTAAACAAGATAGGGATGATGTTGGTTTAGAGACTAGCTAGCAATATTGCCAACACATAGCAATCCCTACATCACTGCCTCCAGACTATTGTCTAGAGCTAGGCCTACCTAGAAGTATTAGAAGCTCCTATATTTCATTTCTGCATAAGTATAAGAAGCTCCTGTATAATTTCAGGCTCTTCTTGCAGCTTCAGTTGTCTTTCCTACTTTTCTTTTTTTTATCAATTTAGAGTAACCAATCACAAATGGAGATGATTATAGAATGCTGTCATTAGAGATTATAGTTCATGCAGTTTGTAAGAAGTTGATGATCATGTACTGATATTATAACATTACACTCGGACTGCTAATTTGTACAGTCTCATTATGTGGCTACACTACAGGAGTAATTAAGTACTGGTGTAACCAGTGGAGTGTTTGTAGAAGCATGAAGCAATGATTGATGAAGTGTAAATGAGGCAGTGATGTAGGCATTGTTATGTGATGGCAATACTGCCAGCTACTCTCTAAATCAACATCATCCCTATCTTGTTTAGGACCTTTTTTAGACTGTAGTTTGTCATCCCTATATTGCGTTTTTAATTTAGCATACATTTTTTTTATTCACTTGTATATATATTAGTGAGGTACCCGTGTGGGTGGGTAGCCGAAAGCAAACAAACAATGCGGAAATGGTGAATGCTAAACCATGGAACCAATAAATTGTACATGCCTATGCCACCTTCAGTCGCATGTCAAACATGGACAGCATGTTCGTGAAAGCCTTAGGTTAAAAAACGGTGAATGCTAAACCATGAACCAATAAATTCCACATTCCTGTGCCACCTGTAGTCGAAAATCAAACACGGACAGCAGGTTCGTGAAGGACTTGCAAAAAAAACGTACCTATTTGAATGGTTCCTTACCCAGTCAATGGCGAATCTGCATATGGCGATCCGCGAATGTCACGGTTAGAAAGTAGAAACCCTCACTTCATTTCTTCATTAATTTGAACTCAATATCCCCATGTTCATTCCAAGCAGCATAACTCCAATCACAAATTAAATTGCATTAATATAAAAAATAACTTTTACGACCACCCGTGACATAAACAAATATTTAAATCCGTGCTGACATTACATCCGGATATGGAGCAGTTCCATACGGTTGGAAATTCCAAATCATAATTGTATTCACTCAATTCCAAACATGTAATTGAGCAAAAACAGGGCCTACTTACCTGATTTATTACTGCAAATGTTCAAAATGACCATCATTGACATCTAGGCACTGATGAGCGGAGAACAACTGAGCGACGAACTTCAGCAAAAAAATTCTGTCGATATAGATGTACAGGATTGCTCGAGCTCCACTCAGAATACCGAAGTTCTCCGAGTGTGGCTGGTTTCTTGTTGTACTCCACATCCTTCAGGTAACCCCACATAGTGTATCTGGTTACCCATTATGAACCTTAATTCGAGCAATTGCAGTTATATTATCACAGTTATTAACATAAATAATACTAGTACCCGACTGCAAAGCCGCAATGAGCCGGCGAAGCCAAAGCCTCTTGCCACTATTTTACCCATCACTGTGGCATCAGTTGGTTAGGGAGTTGGTAGTAGGTAGGTGTAGTAGGTACCGTACCTAGTTCAAAATGACACCATTTGTATTCTGGATGAGATTAAAATTTATAAAATTTCCTTCTTGATTAATTCGGTGAATTCCGTCTCCACTTCGGATATTTCCGGCCATGAAAACCTATCCCCTACGAACACGAGATTTCTAAAAAATAATTCTTCGTCAATTTTAGAATATTTGATGCCGTTTTCAGCCTCCGAAACGCGATAACAAGCTTTTTTGCAATATTTTTTCAAATGCTCGAATCTCATTGGTTCCGGTGTTTGGTGACGATTTTCGTTGAAGATAACCAGGGCCCATGCGGGCCCGGGGAACGAGGTTGGTCTTAAAGTATTTTAATTACAAATTAGAGGTGTATAAGATTGTGAATCAATCAAAGACGGGTGAAACAAACTCCTATTGAACTTTTTCGCAATTTTTTATGCATACTTCCGCATCCGGAAGATGGCGGCCTCCATTGAGTGATTTGGCTTTTGAAATATTTTTTCAAATGCTCGAATCTCATTGGTTCCGGTGTCTGGTGACGATTTTCGTTGAAGATAACCAGTGCCCATGCGGGCACGGGGAACGAGGTTGTGGTCTTAAAGTATTTTAATTACAAATTAGAGGTGCATAAGATTGTGAATCAAAAAAAGACGGGTGAAACAAACTCCTATTGAACTTTTTCGCAATTTTTATGCATACTTCCGCATCCGCAAGATGGCGGCCTCCATTGAGTGATTTGGTGCGTCAAAGCTTGGAATTCTCAAAGGATCCAGCAACATCTGGCTTTTCAACATAATACGTACGCGTTCATTCACAACACCGGCTTCGCCGGCTATTACTTGATGAAGTGTGCCCACATTATTCTGGGACATAATGTATATTTACGTAATATGTATATACAGTACATATATATTTCTTATACATGGTGTAACAATATTCCGGAATCATAGGTTAACTGTGCATTTTTGTTTTTGTGTAACAAAATTCCGGAATCAAAGCCTTTTATTCTAGCAAATGTTGAAATTGTAATCCGTGGTGTGCTTTGCAGTTAGTGAGGAGGTTCTATCCTGAAATGTTCTATCCAGTTCTATCCAGTTCTAAACAAACTATCCAGTTCTATCCAGTGAGGAGGTTCTATCCAGTTCAGCTTTGTCTTGCATATTGTAATCCATTTTCATAGGTTCTATCCCAAAAAAACCCCCCAAAATAAACAATTAACCGATGATTCCAGAATTTTGATACATCTATATCTATAAAACACAGTTTGTGTGTGTGTGTGTGTGTGTGTGTGTGTGTGTGTGTGTGTGTGTGTGTGTGTGTGTGTGTGTAATGTTCCCGGTAGACTCCTAAACAGAGAGGCTCACGTACTTGATATTTGGCATAGACATAGCCATTGAGCCTGGGACGAACATGGCCGAGACCATATTTGACGAGATCCATATTTTTTTATTCATATTTACCTCAGCGCATTTCAGCGAAGTACCCGCTAATCTCAGCCGGTACCAGAGCAGCTCGCTGATTCGCTCAGAGCGATCACGTGATGTTCCATCCCGTCACACGTCACACGTTTTTTCACCTTTTATGCGATCGTGTTTTGTATCGATTTTGTGCGATATGAATTAAATGTCTTTGAAACAGCTGTGAAACGTCTTTCCACAACCCTTCCGTAACCGATTGGAGCAGTTTATTGCCGCACAAAACGAGATCCGCGAAGCGAGTTGGTCGAGTCGTGCTGACCAAGATGGCGACACGGCGGCTTCACTTTTCATGGAGTATGAGCGTTCTATATATTTTCAATTCAGTGCGCCCGTGATTTGTGGCATAGACATGACCATTGGGCCTTCACGGTGTAATTTGTGCGAGGCTTTTGTCCGAGTGAGCTTGAGTCGAGAGGGCGAATGTACGGGTTGGGAATGCGTACGGGTCTCCCTTCCCCCGCCCGGCAACGCCAGTACTGGAGGACGGCACAGGATCGGTGAGTCTCCAAAATCCGCTTCGTGCTGTTGCGAATATGCAGGACTATGTCCGATTGTTGTGCTGCTCTCCGACCATGAGAACTGCAACGTCATTGTTGACTGGCCATCCCCTTCCCTCCCCCTTCCCCCTCCCCCCTCCATCCCCCCCCCTCCCTTCCTCCTCCACCCTACCCCTCCCCTTCTCCCCTCCCCCTCCCCCTCCCCTTCTCCCCTCCCCTTCTCCCCTCCCCCTCCCCTTCTCCCCTCCCCCTCCCCTTCTCCCCTCCCCCACCATTTTCCCCCTCCCCCTCCCTTTCTCCTCCCCCCTCCCCCTCCCTTTCCCCCTCCGGCCCCTCCCTCCGGCCCCTCCACCCTCCCCTCCCCCCTTCCCCCCCTGCCCTCCCCCCTCCCTCCTCCCATCCCTCACCCTCCCCATCCCCCCCTCTTCTCCCTCTCCCCCTCCCACTCTTCTCCCCTCCCCCCCGTTCCCCTCCCCTCCCCTCCCCCACCCGGCAATGCCGGGTACTTCTGCTAGTCCTGTATAAAAGTGAAAGTGTGTTTGTATGTCTTTATGTCCGGTAACTACTTGGAGACCCTTGTGCCGATCAACAATACCAAATTTTCAGGGTATACTCAGGAGGTTGCCACCTACCGACATGCCCTCTATACATGCACGTGTACATACAGAAGAAATACTTTGGAAAATAAAATTCAGGAGATTTTTTGATATTTTTGATGTTTTTTTTGGATTTGTCATATTTATCCATTGTGGCAAATGGCTGCGTTACCAATGACCATAGATAGATAGGATGAAAAATTCCTATTACGCATGTATGAGCCAACTTCTTGGAAAAGGGAATTTCTGCATGTAATGCTCAAACTCCAGGACTCCGCTTATAATTTCTCTGAATATGGGACAATAAAGATTTATTATAATTATATATATATATATTGTTATGGTTGAGCAATAAAAGAAACCCCCTCTAGTTAATTACACGACAACATGTAGCCTGCATTAGTCAGTTATTTCTTATTAAATGTAAAGATTAGCTCCCTTTTCATTGTGTAGTAATTAAAGCATATATGT
>NC_136267.1:67786312-67796312 GCF_964187855.1 Myxine glutinosa
ATTTTTTAGTCCATTGTACAATTTAAATAAACATAAATGCAAATTTCGGATGTGGAAAAAGTTCTTGTAAATTCTTGTAAATATCTCCGTTTTGTGTGTAAAGGTCAAAGGTCGCCCTCTTAGTTAGTCCATATACATGCATGTAGCAAATCATATACCCTTCTAAATAGTTATTTCCTTATTATGTGTATTAGTTTAAGGCTGTGTTTCCCATTAATTGACTCTGCATTGCACTGAATTCAAATAAGATAGATCCCCTTTCAATTCCCCATTTGTCCGCAATTGCCGCCATTCACCATGTGCTCCAGCTCGGAGAAGAAAGGCGTGGCCCCCACCTCATCATGAAGGGTGGAGCCCCGAACGACCAACCAAGGCTCAGGGGTATGGCTTGAGAGGGTGTGGCCTATATAACCCGTTGCCAGGAGCCCCCACCAGAGATGAGTGAGGGAGCCCCACGAGCAGTTCTGCAGTAGTGTAGCAGCATAGCAAACCTGTTGTGCATTTTGTGATACAAGCACCAAATTTGGTACACTAGTAGACTATCATATTATGAAAAGATCTGGATATTGGGCCATGTCAGATTCAGAGATTTGATTTTTGCAAGATTTCGATTCGATTGGGATCGAAGAGAACACCTTCTTCGTCTTCTGTACAGTGAAGTTGCCAGCCCTGAATTCTCTGGCTACATCTGGGTGCTTCATTGGGAGTGCAACCGTGTCCCTCAGGTGAACAGGGACCCACCTGGCATAGTGTGTGTGGTCTAAGGCATGGAACCATGGGACCAGTTCCGTCAGGGCATCAAGGTACGTCGTGAATGAAGCCTGCCGCAGAGAACGCACGTAGACCAGTACCAACATCTCTAGTTCCAGCACAGTTGCCCAGTACTGAAAGTTGGGAATGTCTTCTCCTCTCTGGTGACACCAGTCTTCGAACTCAGGCAGGTCTTCTGCATCATCAGCATATGTCATACAGTGGCGTTCATACGCACGGTGTTGCAGGATGTGCAGTGCCGCTGCAGTGATTTGATGAGCTCTTCTTGTGCGGGTGACGTGGGCAGCTCGTAGGAAGGAGTCGGCCGTCCCTGGCGTTGCAATCTCAGCTTGCAAAATCTGCAAATCTTGCAAAAATCAAATCTCTGAATCTGAGATGGCCCAATATCCAGATCTTTTCATAATATGATAGTCTACTAGTGTGCCAAATTTGGTGCTTGTATCACAAAATGCACAATTCTTTTGAATATTTGGGCTAAGCCGCCCCACTACAGAGGGAGTTCTGAAGTAAGAGTTCTGTGGAGGGAGGTGCTTGAAGGTTCATGGGAGTTGGACAAAGAAGGTACAAGGGCGGTGAGAAGGCACGAATGAGAGGCGTGATCCAGCAAGACTGAAAGAGAGACGTGAGGGGGTGCCTGTATTGCGGCAATAGGCCGAGACCCTCTAGGCCCTATTGCCGGTCGGTGAGATGCGAAGCCGTTTTTGCCGGGTTTCGCCTCGAGCCTGGAGCGTGAACCGCGAGCGTGGACCTCAACGCCTGAACCATCTGCCTGGACCCTTCGCTTCCAGCCATTCCTACCTTCAATTCCTGCCATTCCATCCTTTTGTGTACGTGAGTTTCTTTTGTGTGTCTTGTCCCTGGGTATAAGTAAGCTTGTATAAGTTAATATTGCACTGTGTCCTTCTGGTCCTTCCATCCTTCTGTAAATTATTTTCGTATCTTTCCTTCTCCTTGGTTCTTTTTGATTGTGTACATAATAGTAGTAATAAATCCTGTTATTTCCTACCTTCGTTCTTCTTCTTCATTCTCGTCCGGTCGTCCTTGTCTTTTCCCAATTGAATACCTGTGGCACGATTTGGCCAACGTTTCGGAATCGGGTTAGTGAATGCTAATGACTCGAACTTCGGGTTGCTAAAAACCGCTCGGCAACTAGACCATCTAAAACCGGGGTTCGAGCGGGAGTCCCTCCCCTGCTTCGCGGTCAGGAGTGGCACTCAGGTCCTTGGGACTTTTTGTAGACCAAATACCCTGGCTGCTCCCGACCGGGAGGAGCGTTGGGACCCCCAGGACTCACGTCGGTCAGTCGTGGACAAGGGGATTAATCCCCCCTTCTTAAGGGGCAAAAGGCCGACGTAGAGGTCCGTAACATTTGGTGTCAGGAGCGAGATTCGGACCTGAAGTGCGATTAGCGCACTCAAATTACGAGTGGTATAAAAATTTTATTTATAATATCCTAAATTTAAAATGTGCCATGGATGGTCAAGGCGATCGGATGCCGGTGGGGGTCGAGTTAGAAGGGGGGTTAGAAGCGACCCAGGACCCCAGGGAAATGTATATGGGGGAGAGGGAAGAGGAGAGCAAGGAGGATGTGGTTGTGGGGGTATCAGGTACACAAGATGGTGACGCCGCGAACGAGGGTTCAGGCGCACAAAATGGCGGCTCGCACGAGGTTGTGGCAGCCACGCCCGCTGCGCCAATGGGGGTGGTCCAAATGCAAGCCTTCATGGCCCAATTCATGGCGGATATACAGAAAATGAACGACAGTATGGACAGGATGGGAGAACAATTGGAACGAATGGAAGACAGAAGGAGGGCTGACAGTGAGAAAATGGAAAGCAGAATGATGGGGGAAATGAGGGACGAAGCGCGGGGTACCAGCGCCCAAATTGGGAAGTTGGACAGTAAAAATTTGGGGGATTAGAAAATCGAATCGGGGGACTCGGAAGCAAATTTGAAGGATTCGGAAGCAGATTAGGGGACAAACTGGGGGGAATAGTTGGCCAAGCCAAATAAATTAATGAGGGGTTGGCGAGGGACAGAGTCGCATATGAAGTAAGGGAAGCGGAGAGGGACAGAGACCGCAGGTTGGGCGAGAGGGTCCCCAGGGTGCACGATGAGGTAAAGCGGGTTGAGAAGCGATGGTTGGGCGAAGTGGAGAAAAGCACAGGTAACTGGACCGGGGTAGAAATCGCGACCCGGGGTATGGGGCAGCCTGCGACCGCTGAAGTAGAGAAAATTTTATTAAAGCCAGTGGTCGTTGAGGTGAATAAAGAAAAAGCAAAAGTTGAAATTGTAGAGACCGGGGGCTTAGAAAAGCATTCGCGGCAGGGAGAGATGGATATTGTACAAAGTCTGAATTCGCATCGTGGTGCCGTACTTGCTAATCCTTATAAAGATTTGCAGGTGCGCGTGGAGAAAAGGATCCCAAAGGTGAGTCGTGCTGTGTATGGCGCTAAGAGGTTTTTTGGCTGAGTGTTTGGCGTGAAGAGAATTGTCGCGCGCTTGGGATCGCGAAAGCACCTGGGCGTTCGTGGACGGTCCTTTGTGTGTTGTGTTAAAGCAAATGGCACGCGTGTGAGGAAAAAGTGTGCGTCAAAGAGTGAGCGTGTTATAAAATGTACGGAGTGTGACACAGAGAGTGAGAGCGATACGGAGTGTACGTGCGAGGGTGAGATTGACTCGGGGAGTGAGTTGGTGGAGGAGCGGGTGCGAGGATGCACGTATGGGCTGAACGGCGAGAGTGTGCGAGAATGCACACCTGGAATGGTCGAACGTGTGCGAGAGTGTACACCTGAGTTAGTGGTGGCGCGTGTGCGGGAGGGCACATCGGAGCGCGTTAGTGGGTGGATGCAAGAGTGCACGCCCATGGTGAGTGTTACGGAGGAGAGGTGTGGAACGAAGTGTGCGAACGACGAGTGTGCGCGAGATGTGTGGTGTGTAACAGGGAGTGCGGTGGTGGAATGGACGGAGTGTGTGGGATGCACTGGAGGCGCCGGAACGCCGGGCTTGGTGAGTGTAAAACGGGTCGCGTATGTGTGTGAGCATGCGAGTAAGGCATCGACGTTAAACGGGGCAGCGTTTAGGGCAACGGATAACCGATGTGAGCACTCGGTGCGCGGTGTGCTTTGTTGGATGCTAGGCCCCACACGGTCGAGTCCCGGCCTTGTCGGGCAAGGCGACCGGTCCGGTTCAAGGGCAAGTAGGAGGAAGCGGAATGGTGCCCCCTGGCGGGGGCGGGGTTCCGACCGGGCGAGATTGAGCCATCGGGCCGGGGACTGGAAGGTACCGCGCCGAGATGGTGCGTGGAATCTCGGCCCGACCAAACCGCCTCCCTTACACCGAATGCCGTACGGATTCAACCTGCAGGCAAACAAACCACCCGAATTCATTGCTCGGCTTTGCGAAGCCGAGTTTTAATGAGGTAACGACGCGCCGAGGCTCAGATATAGTCGACTGTGATGATGATAGTGTTCTGATCCGAAATTTGGAATAGTGAATAGGATTGGTTGGAATTGGTTGGCAAAATTGATACTGGAAGATGCCCGATGTGGTGGGATGGCAACTCTGCCATCCCTCACACGGGGCACATGAGCGCTAGCTATGGGGTTTGGCAGTGGAAGCTCGCCGAGGGAGGGTTAGGATAAAATGATAGGGATCTAGAGAAGATTGACCATAGGTAACGGTAGAGGTAAGTAGCGACATTGGACAGGTAGTCGGGGACATAGAGAGGTTAGAATGGATGATAATGACGAGGGAGCGCAATAACGTAAGGGGCGACGGGGAAGCGCGAGTTTTAGCAGGGCACCAGGTAGATCAGATGATGCCGTGTGTTTGAGAATCTAAAGTGTATAAAGCAATAATGGTGATTGTGGATTGCATTGAGCGTGGAAGTGTATGGAGCAGTGCATGAGGAACAATTGTGGTTGTGCATTGTATGGAATGATTGAAGAAGCCTGGGAGGAAGGAGGGTGCAGGTGGCACCAGGTGTGATTGCACAGGTGTGCAAGTCAACAGGTGTATGGAGCAGTGTATGAGTGAGTAATAGTGATTGAGTGTTGTGTTGAGCAAATGGTCCTGGGAGGAAGGAGGGTGCAGGTAGCACCAGGTGTGATGGCACAGGTGTGCAAATACAGGTGAGCATGGTTGTCTGGAATAAATATGGTCTGGAATATATGGAGTATGGAATGGATGGTGTGGAGTGAGTATGGTGGAAACTGTGGAGTGGAGTGGATGGTGTGAAGGTGTGTATGGGGAGGATGGACCCCAGCACCAATACCCGGGGAGGGTAGTTTAAGAGTTAGGTAGAGGGAGTAGGTAAATTGTGGTTGGATATTGGCATCTGTGGTGCGTGTGGAAGAATGGTGGTTGGATGGGTGCATTAGTGTCGTGGAAATGGCTGGGCATGTGGCCTGTTAGTGTGTGTAGTTAAATGGACACTCCGCCACTGTTAGGATGTCGGCCAGGTGAGGCCGCAGCTGGGCTCTGGGAGCCGGTAGTAGTTGTTGTGGATGGGGCCCGAGGATCCGGAGGACGGACCCGGGTAGCCCAGTGCCAGAGAGGGCACCGAGTGGGGAGAGCGCCAGAGGGCCTTCCCCAGGTAGATAGGATAGGGTAAGGAGCAGGTAAGCTCGGAGGCAACTGCAGTGGTGGATGTGTGCAGGTGGGTAGACCTGCTGGGAGAGCCACACGACCCAGTCCTGAAATTGTGCAAAGGCACAGGGAGTTGAATCGGGGGAGTGAGACCCCAAATTGATGAAGCACCACAGTTTGGTCAATGGGAATTTGGTTCTTAAAACCGCATAGAGTGAGTTGGCCAATGGATTGGCAGGGAAAGACCCCGGGTAGTGTAAAGTGTGTTAATGTCATTTAAAGGATAGTTAGGATTGACATCTCCTTGCACCATCTACATCCACTCACCTGAGGTAACGACGGTGCTCCACACCATGCCATGGTTGTTATTGTATTTTTCGTGCAAATGTTTGAATTGTGAGACGCATCATGACGTGGGTGTGACATTGTGCTTTGTTGTTCCATCTCTTCGTCCTTAAGAGGGATTGATGATGAATTGGTGATGGCAAATTTTGGATTAGTGGGATTGTGGTGACGAATTTGCTATTAGGGGAAATATGGGGAAGACGTGACAGTAGTGACGAATTGGTAAGGGTGTAAATTTTTGTACATACGGGGGTAAGGGGCAAGGGTAGAACAGGTGACGGGTGGGGTGACGTATGATAGGGACGAGCTTTTCTCCGCTCGGTCTCCAGGCGCACCTCACCTTGCATTGCCTTTATTGATGTGTACCCTTGTGACCTTACCCTTCGCTAACCTGCCCTCTCTGTCTTCTTTCCCCGACCCATGGATCGTGCTCTCTGGGCACCGAGGGGAGCGTGCGGGAGTCCGCCATTGTGTGCCCGAACCCCCGCAACCAGCTGCTTGCATCGATGCACCACTAATGGACCACATGTCTGTGGCTGAGCACCACTCATGGACCCCACGGGTTGGGGCATGGCCCCTCTGCTGGAACCGGCCACGATGGCCCAGGATCTTGCTTGCGGACCTCGGTGACGTGGCACCTATGCCACACAGGTGAACCACCCCTAGTCGGCCCCTGTAGACCATAAATAAAAAGTGGACATGTTTTGTGCTTTTTATTATGTCCAAATAGGCCGGAAGAACATTGGCCAGCAGAGGGAGCCGAAGAGAAAGTCCACCAGCAGGGGTTTGTTTACTATTCCCCCCCCCCCCCCCCCAAAAGAACAATCACAGGTCCTGGGTTGCGTTTTGTAAATAGTCCAGCGTCACTTGTAAATAATGCTCCCCACCGTTCATGTTTAGTTTGAAAATAATTCCGCAATTCGGTTATCCTGTGGGCGTAAATCTGTTAGGCAGGTTGCAATGCAGCAGGGGGACATACTTATTTGTGTTTTAAAACTGTCACACTCAGGGTTGGGTTAAATGTAGAGGGAACTACACCTACGTGTCACACTATGTTAAAGTTTTATAGGCCCGAGTACGTGCCTAGAGGATGAGGGTGCAGTGTTGTGGATTTGAGAATATTGTTGTAAATATCACCCTCTGTAAGTGTAATGAATTCTTGTAAATATCTCCGTTTTGTGTGTAAAGGTCAAAGGTCGTCCTCTTAGTTAGTCCACATACATGCACGTAGCAAATCATATACCCTTCTAAATAGTTATTTCCTTATTATGTGTATTAGTTTAAGGCTGTGTTTCCCATTAATTGACTCTGCATTGCTCTGAATTCAAATAAGATAGATCCCCTTTCAATTCCCCATTTGTCCGCAATTGCCGCCATTCACCATGTGCTCCAGCTCGGAGAAGAAAGGCGTGGCCCCCACCTCATCATGAAGGGTGGAGCCCCGAACGACCAACCAAGGCTCAGGGGTATGGCTTGTGAGGGTGTGGCCTATATAACCCGTTGCCGGGAGCCCCCAACAGAGATGAGTGAGGGAGCCCCACGAGCAGTTCTGCCGAGGGAGTTCTGAAGTAAGAGTTCTGTGGAGGGAGGTGCTTGAAGGTTCATGAGAGTTGGACAAAGAAGGTACAAGGTCGGCGAGAAGGCACGAACGAGAGGTGTGATCCAGCAAGACTGAAAGAGAGAGACGTGAGGGGTTGCCTGTATTGCGGCAATAGGTCGAGACCCTCTAGGCCCTATTGCCGGTCGGTGAGACGCGAAGCCGTTTTTGCCGGGTTTCGCCTCGAGCCTGGAGCCTGAACCGCGAGCGTGGACCTCAATGCCTGAACCATCTGCCCCGGACCTTCCTCCCGAATGATCTGCCTGGACCCTTCGCTTCCAGCCATTCCTACCTTCAATTCCTGCCATTCCATCCTTTTGTGTACGTGAGATTGTTTTGTGTGTCTTGTCCCTGGGTATAAGTAAGCTTGTACAAGTTAATATTGCACTGTGTCCTTCTGGTCCTTCCATCCTTCTGTAAATTATTTTCGTATCTTTCCTTCTCCTTGGTTCTTTTTGATTGTGTACATAATAGTCGTAAAAAATCCTGTTATTTCCTACCTTCGTTCTTCTTCTTCATGCTCGTCCGGTCGTCCTTGTCTTTTCCCAATTGAATACCTGTGGCACGATTCGGCCAACGTTTCGGAATCGGGTTAGTGAATGCTAATGACTCGAACTTCGGGTTGCTAAAAACCGCTCGGCAACTAGACCATCTAAAACCGGGGTTCGAGCGGGAGTCCCTCCCCTGCTTCGCGGTCAGGAGTGGCACTCAGGTCCTTGGGACTTTTTGTAGACCAAATACCCTGGCTGCTCCCGACCGGGAGGAGCGTTGGGACCCCCAGGACTCACGTCGGTCAGTCGCGGACAAGGGGATTAATCCCCCCTTCTTAAGGGGAAAAAGGCCGACATAGAGATCCGTAACTATATATATATATATATATATATATATATATATATATATATATATATATATATATATATATATATATATATATCTATATATATCTATATATATATATATATATATATATATATATATATATATATATATATATATATATATATATATATATATATATATATATATATATATATATATATAGACTTGGCATTTAATATGGAATATATATTTTTTCTTGACTTGGGTTTACTTTCTTAACTCAGTATATCAATCTGGTGAGTTTCTTTTACACTTTGGTGATTTATTTGTTAAAAGAACCATGTCACTGATTGTCTGTCGCAGCAAGAAGTCAACAACAGGATTATATCACAGGTGGCGTGGCAAAATGTACGGACAGGTGCATTTGATGATTGGCTTCACAGTCGGGTATACAAGGGTTGTTGCGTTCTGTATTGGTGGAAAACAACTGCTGCACGTCTCCAAAAGTTATTGCCGCTTCCTCAGGAGATGGTCCGTCAACTCGACAATGCTGTTTGTCATGGAGTGGTGGCTTTACGAAATTACGGCATGAAACAGCGTGCTATTGCTCGGCAGTATGGCATTAGTCAAGGTCAGGTGTCAAAGATCCTGAAACGAAATGCTCAGAGGGGTGTGCCTTCTCCAATACCGAGGTCAGGACGTCCCCACAGAACCACAAGGAGGGATGATCGCCAGCTGCACCGGTTAGTCCGCAATGGCCGTACCAAGTCAGCTAATCGGTTTGGGGCTGAATGGCAGCAACTGACAAATGTGCCTGTATCTAGAAGACTATTCAACCCACGACTGGTTCAAGCAGGCTATCGTGCCAGGCGTCCCCTGAGAAAGCCATGCCTGACCAGACAACACCGCCAGCGCCGATTGCAGTGGGCCAGAGAGCACCGTCAATGGCAGCCAGGACACTGGAATCACGTGATCGTCAGTGACGAGTCTAGATATCTGGTCTATCGTCAAGATGGCCGCGTCCGAGTGCGCAGTCAAGTGCATGAAGCCTACAACAAAGATTGTATAGTGCCAAGAGTCCAAGCTGGAGGTGGTGGGGTGACCGTTTGGGCTGCTTTTCATGCAGGGGGCAAAACTGACCTGGTTGTTCTGAATGGAAACCTGAACCAGTTCAAGTACAGGGCCATTCTGGAAGAAACATTGCTTCCATTTGCTCGTGCAACCTTTCGAGGAAACTTTGTCTTCCAAGATGACAATGCATGGCCTCATCGTGCTCGCATGATCCAACACTTTCTTGCTGACCGTGGTGTAGAGCATATGGAGTGGCCTGCCATGTCCCCGGATATGAATCCGATAGAGAACTTGTGGGCAGAATTAACGCGTGAAATCGACCACTCGGGACCAGCAGCCGACCTCTGTGCGTGAATTGCAGCAGGCTATTGTCACTGCATGGCAAGCGATTCCTGTCCAAACCTTGGCAAATCTCGTGAACAGCATGTCTCAACGTGTACGTGCTCTCCTGAATGCTCGTGGGGGTTAAACGAAGTACTGAACTGTAATTTTACTGTTCGTAATCCCAGTCGTAATTTAACTTTTGTTTTTGTTAAAAAAATTTTTGGCTAATGTGCAAGTTAAAGAGATACTTCTGGAAAACGTACAGAAGTTTAACACAGTACTGTCCGTGAATTGAGTTCGATATCAGTTTACATCACTTTCAAGGATCAATTTATTTGTTTCGAATTGTCAAATGTGGTTTTTGTTTCTTTTAAAGGTCACATTAACAAAATCTAGAATAATTTCAACATAATTCCAATGAACTTTTGGTTCTAAGACATCTTGAAAAGTAAGTTCACCCCCAGAAAAAAAATATTCCATATT